>NW_010971205.1:332043-333464 GCF_000463585.1 Tarenaya hassleriana | reverse complement strand
TGATGATCCTTTTGTATCGCGATATCATATGTCGAACATAAGGCATGGATAAGCCACCTTATCTGATTCGACTGCTTTCTCGTTCACTGAGTTCGGTTGTCTGAAATAGACGACGTTCGTCTATAGTGCGGCCATATATTTCTACAGTCTCGCTCACACGAGGGGCCCGGCGATATCTCTCTCTTTTACGAGAGGTATAAATCCCGTCTTGACTATCTACAATCCAACACATGATTCGTTTCGTACCTGATACACGCCTTTATAGTCCTCCTGTTACGTAGGACGTTTGATGTAATCAAAGTACGCAACTCCTCATGTTGGATTCTGTAGATATCTGAGGTTTAGGATCCAATCATGGAACCGTCATATGAGATTCAAGTCATGGCGCTAGTCCATGTGACAATCTCATGCGGGTCAATCCAGTATTTCGTTCTCCAACGAATACCTATGATTGTGATCGTATCCAAATACCTATGATCATCTATATGATCATCAATCACACATCATACTAGTCTTATTATGTCATCATTCCCATAATGACACAAGACTAGGGAGTTAAGTATCATTCATAATGATACATGGACTTCATAACACATCTAGTATGCAAGAACATGTAATGAATCAAATACTCTCATAAACCATAGAAAGTATCAATACATCAAATGTATCTAAATAAAGCTCATAAACAGTACATCATAGAGCACTAAAACAACAATCTCCCACTTGCTCTAATCATGAACTGCTAAACATCTAATGCCCATATCCCTAACATGACCCTCATGCTTCGACGAAGGGAGAGGCTTCGTCAACGGATCGGCAATGTTGTCATCTGTCGACACCCTACAAATGTGCACGTCTCCTCTGTCTATGATCTCCCTGATAAGGTGAAACCGTCTGAGTATGTGTTTGGATCGTTGATAGGATCTGGATTCTTTCGCTTGTGCGATCGCTCCATTGTTGTCACAATACAGAGCAATGGGGCTATCAGCACTAGGAATGACACCCAAGTCTCCAACAAACTTCCTGATCCAAACAACTTCCTTTGCTGCGTCCGATGCTGCAATATACTCAACTTCTGTAGTAGAATCTCCAACGGTCGCCTGCTTGGAACTCTTCCAGCTAACAGCGCCTCCATTCAAGCAGAAAACATAGCCAGACTGCGATCTGTACTCATCCGGGTCTAACTGAAAACTAGCATCGGTGTAACCTCTTACAGCGAGCTCGTCTTCCGACCCACCGTATACCAAGAACACATCCTTAGTCCTTCTCAAGTACTTCACACTACAAAAAAATCCTCGAATTCCAACGGATTTTCCAACGGATTTGTCCGTTGGAAAATTTCCAACGGATTTTCAACGGTTTTCAACGGCGTTTCAACGACGATTTCCGTTAAAATTCCGTTGAAAATTTCCAACGGGTAT
>NW_010971205.1:328811-330073 GCF_000463585.1 Tarenaya hassleriana | reverse complement strand
AGTTGGTTCTGTACTTCGTTTCTGAAAGCCTTGAACATTTCAAGTGTTTCAGACTTATGTCCCATCAAATAGACATAACCGTATCGACTGAAATCATCAGTGAACGTAATGAAATACAGATAACCTCCTCTAGCTGGACAGCTCATTGGTCCGCATACATCACTATGTATCAGACCCAATAACTCTGTCGCTCTCTGTCCTTTCCCCTTGAAAGAATGCTTTGTCATCTTTCCCATCAAACAAGACTCGCAAGATTCAAGAGACTCAAAGTCAAATGAATCCAGAAGACCTTTAGAATGAAGCTTCTGAATGCGCTTCTCGTTTATATGGCCTAGACGACAATGCCAGAGGAAGGTTGGGTTTAAGTCGTTCGGCTTAAACCGTTTGGTACAAACGTTATAGATTGACCTGTATCTTGACGGTTTGTCATCCAAAACATAAAGACCATTAAACTGGTAACCTTTACCATAGAATAAATCTCCTCTATAAATGGACAGACCTTTGTTCTCTATAACAAATCTGAAACCGTCCGAGTCTAAGCATGAAATCGACATAATGTTCTTGCTGACGGCAGGAACATAATAGCAATCATGCAACTCCAATACATGTCCAGAAGGTAAAGTCAGATCGTAAGTCCTGATGGCTAATGCAGCAACCTTTGCTCCATTCCCAACGCGGAGATCTACTTCTCCTTTTGCCAATTGCCTACTTCCTCGCCGCCCTTGCACATTACTATAAATGTGCGAGGCACTTCCGGTATCCAATACCCCCACGATGTAGAAGTAAACAAAAGCCTCTATAACGAAGACACCAGAAGTCGATGCTTCTCTAAGCTTCTTCTTCTCCTGATCTTCCAGGTAGAGTCTACAATTCTTGTACCAATGTCCAACGGCATGACAGAAATTAACTCTCTTCCTTTTTGGACTTAGGCTTAGGTTCAATGACAACGCTTGTCACTTTCCTCTTGCCCTTGCTCTTGGAACGCTTCCTTTCGCTGGAACTCTTTCCAACAATTACTATATCACTCTTTTCGTGGCTCTTAGCTTTCTTTTTGGAATGACGCATTCTACTAATCAACCATCAAAGAATCGTCCATGTCCTCTAATTGCTTACGCAATTTCGAAGTCACGTTTCCAAACATCAAGCTAGACTTGTCTGGATCATCATCCATATGCTTCCAATAAGCATCAATGATTGATCTAGAAGCCGTGGTAAGAGATTTATCCTTCATAAGAACAGATCGCATCGTCAACTTCGGTATA
>NW_010971205.1:327672-328060 GCF_000463585.1 Tarenaya hassleriana | reverse complement strand
ACATATCTAATATCTTGATTAAGTTACATGCATTCATTCACTATGGACCATCCATAAGAGAGAATCATGTTATTCTGAATCACAGTTGATCGGTTTTAAGCAACGATTGCTCAAACCAGATCCCGAAACGCAAAATCAAATTTTGGTGAAGCGTCGGGTCCTAGACCGATCGGTCTAGGCCTAGATCGATCGGTCTAGGCGGTTCGGTCTTCGGGTCTGCGTCGGTCCAGAATGGTCCAAACCGATCGGTCTTCGTCCAGACCGATCGGTCTACGCATGCAGATCGTTCAGTCTGGACCTATCGGTCCAACCGACTTGCGAAACCCTAGACCGATCGGTCCAGAGGACCAGACCGATCGGTCCAGGCAAAAACGTGATCAGATCTCGT
>NW_010971205.1:324092-327467 GCF_000463585.1 Tarenaya hassleriana | reverse complement strand
TTCATAATGATACATGGACTTCATAACACATCTAGTATGCAAGAACATGTAATGAATCAAACACTCTCATAAAGCATAGAAAGTATCAATACAGGCGCTCTAGTAATGGGAGGAACAAAAATTTTGATGAAACCCTAAAACCTATCATGCATGATCTTGTAGAAACGTTAGAATGCTTACCTCAATCGATCCGGGGCCTGTATCAATCGAAGAACGCGTCTGATCACTGTAGACAGGAAGAATACATTGCCCTCTACATGTATCCACACGGCGGAAATGATTCCAACGGTTGGAACTTGTCTGCTAGGACTGAAGAATGCTTTCTTCTTTACGCAAGGGTTTCAGGGATCTTTCTCTTAGCTTTCTCACTCTCCAAACCTCTCCCTAGGGTCTGAAAATCGTGCCAAAAGAGTTGGGTTGCGTTCCCCAAAGTTGATCCCACTTAAAACTCTAATTAGAGCGAGTTTAGTAAATCCCGACGTCTGGACCGATCGATCTGGAGCTTAACGTCTGGACCGATCGGTCCATGTCTGGACCGATCGGTCTGGAACAATTTCCGGACCTCACACGTTACCTCTGGACCGACCGGTCTACGTCTAGACCGATCGGTCTGGGTTAGCTGGACCGATCGGTCTAGACCTTCTGGACCGGTCGGTCTGGCCTCCGCTCCACCGGGATTTTCTCGTCTCTTTTCACGCATTCGTCCTTTCTTGTGTGTGTGACCCTGTAGGCTCATCCGATATAGACAACAAATACCTATGATCATCTATATAATCATCAATCACACATCATACTAGTCTTATTATGTCATCATTCCCATAATGACACAAGACTAGGGAGTTAAGTATCATTCATAATGATACATGGACTTCATAACACATCTAGTATGCAAGAACATGTAATGAATCAAACACTCTCATAAAGCATAGAAAGTATCAATACATCAAATGTATCTAAATAAAGCTCATAAACAGTACATCATAGAGCACTAGATGAATAACCGAATGGGTTCGGTTCGGTTCGGTTAATAACCGAATAACCGCGGTTAACCGAACGGTTATTAAGGTTTTTATAATATTTTAATTTTTACCCTTATTATTATTAGTGTTATTTTTTTGTAGTTCATTTGTACCGTATGTGTTTCACCTAATAAACCATAAAATTTAATATTTTTAACTTTTAATCTAATTATTGAAGTTTTTGTAGATTTTTTTGTAACTTTTTTGGAGGATTAATTATTTTATGGATTTATTTGGATAGATATTTTGAAGTCTGTATAGGATTAATATTCTTTTTTTAAAAATATATCATAACCGAAACGAACCGATCTAAAACCGAACCGAATAAACCGAAAAATTTAACCGTTTGGTTATAATTTTTTTATGGAAAAACTGAATCGAACCGAACCGAAATCGAACCGAACCGAACCGAATAAATCTATATAACCGTTTGCGTATGATTTTTTTATAACCGAAATAACCGAACCCGAAATAACCGAACCGAAAACCGAACCGAAATCCGAAATGGCCACCCCAAGCCTTCGTGGGATCCGCTACCATCTCGGTAGTCGGGATGTATATCAAGACCACTTCCTTCTGTGCCACTGCGTCTTTGACAAAATGATATCTTATGGCTATGTGTTTGGTTTTTCCATGATATTTGGGATCCTTAGAATAAGAAAGTGCAGCCATGTTGTCACTATACACGGTCACAAGGTCTGTTGCTCGAACAATAACCCCTAAATTCTCTAAGAATCTCCTCAACCAAACTGCTTCCTGTACGGCTGCCGAACATGCCACATATTCTGCCTCCATCATGGATAAGGCTATACATGACTGTTTCTTACTGCTCCACGAGATGACAACGTTGTTCAGCAAGAAAGCATAACTAGACTTGATTTGCGCGCATCCGGATCTCCCGCCCAGTCGACATTGCTGAATCCCTTTAGCCGCAAATCATTTCCTTGATAGCATAACATGTATTTTGTCGTCCCTTTAAGATATCGGAAGATCCTCTTGACCGCTTTCCAATGTGCAAGTCCAGGATTCGACTGAAACCGGCTAACAAGACCAACCGCATAACATATATCGGGTCTAGTACACATCATGGTGTATATTAGACTACCGATAGCGCTAGAATAGGGAACTCTAGACATTTTCTCCATTTCATCTCGAGTCTTAGGACCCATATCAAGACTTAAGCTCGCATTTTTCTCAACGGGAGTTTCTATGGGTTTGCAATCGTGAATTCAGAAACGTTCAAGTATCTTCTTAATGTAAGTCTCTTGAGACAAACAAAGAAGTCTTTTCGAACGATCTCTAATAATTTTAACTCCGGACACGTAATTAGCTTCACCCAAATCTTTCATCTGGAATTTAGATAACCACCTTTTTGTGGCGCCAATCAGCTCCCTACTATTTCCGACCAATAGAATATCATTCACATACAATGAAAATATCACAAAACTTCCATTGGACTTTTTCACATATACGCAATGGTCCTCTTCCATCATCACAAATCCATCTAATAGAATTTCTTGGTGGAATTTGAGATTCCATTGTCTGGACGCCTGCTTTAAGCCATAAACAGACCGTTTGAGCTTACAAATTTTTTGCTCTTGGCCTCTGACTTCAAAGCCAACCGGCTGATCCATATATATTTCTGCATCTAAATCTCAATTGAGAAATGCAGTTTTAACATCCATTTGATGTAATTCTAAGTCCATATATGCGACAATGGCAAGAATGAGTCGAATAGAAGCAAACTTCACCACTGGTGAAAACGTTTCTTCATAATCGACCCCTTCTTTCTGCGTGTAGCCCTTAGCTACAAGACGAGCCTTATATCTTTCAATGGATCCATCCGCCTTGTATTTGACTTTGAGAACCCATTTGTTCCCAATCGTCTTACGTCCTGGCGGTAGATCAACCAAGTCCCAGACATGGTTATCTTTCATAGACTCCATTTCTTCTTCCATAGCTTTCATCCATTCTTTAGACGCTGGACCATTCAGAGCCTCATGAACCGTTGTAGGTTCTTCGTCATCTAGTGATGCTACCATAAATGATTTGTTGGGTTTTCCTATGATCTTAAGAGCGAATCTAATTCCTAATAGATTAGTTCTAGGGTTTGCGCAGCGGATGAAAAACAAAAATTTTGATGAAACCCTAAAACCTATCATGCATGATCTTGTAGAAACGTTAGAACGCTTACCTCAATCGATCCGGGGCCTGTATCAATCGAAGAACGCGTCTGATCACTGTAGGCAGGAAGAATACCTTGCCCTCCACATGTATCCACACGACGGAAAGGATTCCAATGGTTAGAACTTGTCTGCTAGGACTGAAGAACGCTTCTTTCTTTGCGCAAGGGTTT
>NW_010971205.1:300551-307752 GCF_000463585.1 Tarenaya hassleriana | reverse complement strand
CGCAGGAACATAGTAACAATTACTAAGCTCTAAAACAAGTCCAGAAGGAAGTTGCAAATCGTAAACGCCAACACACAATGCAGCAACTCTTCTGTCCGTTCCAGACTCTTCCGTCTTGGTTTTTTCCGTCGTTTTCTCGTGCGTTTTGTCCTTCCCTGCGTGTGTGACCCTGTAGGCTCATTCTATATAGCAGTATAACCCGAAATCTCTATTCCGGATATACAAGTCATAGGCGGTCTCTAGCAAGACACTATGACTACCGATCTCGAATAGTGTTTGTTCGTGATCCTACGAACGCCAGTGATGATTCCGTTTGATGATCCTTTTGTATCATGATATCATATGTCGAACATAAGGCATGGATAAGCCACCTTATCTGATTCGACTGCTTTCTCGTTCACTGAGTTCGACTGTCTGAAATAGACGACGTTCGTCTATAGTGCGGCCATACATTTCTACAGTCTCGCTCACACGAGGGGTCCAGCGATATCTCTCTCTTTTACGAGAGGTACAAATCCCGTCTTGACTATCTACAATCCAGCACATGATTCGTTTCGTACCTGATACACGCCTTTATAGTCCTCCTGTTACGCATGACGTTTGACGTAATCAAAGTACGCAACTCCTCATGTTGGATTCCGTAGATATCTCAGGTCTTAGGATCCAATCATGGAACCGTCATATGAGATTCAAGTCATGGCGTTAGTCCATGTGACAATCTCATGCGAGTCAATCCAGTATTCCGTTCTCCAACAAATACCTATGATTGTGATCGTATCCAAATACCTATGATCATCTATATAATCATCAATCACACATCATACTAGTCTTATTATGTCATCATTCCCATAATGACACAAGACTAGGGAGTTAAGTATCATTCATAATGATACATGGACTTCATAACACATCTAGTATGCAAGAACATGTAATGAATCAAACACTCTCATAAAGCATAGAAAGTATCAATACATCAAATGTATCTAAATAAAGCTCATAAACAGTACATCATAGAGCACTAGATGAATAACCGAATGGGTTCGGTTCGGTTCGGTTAATAACCGAATAACCGCGGTTAACCGAACGGTTATTAAGGTTTTTATAATATTTTAATTTTTACCCTTATTATTATTAGTGTTATTTTTTTGTAGTTCATTTGTACCGTATGTGTTTCACCTAATAAACCATAAAATTTAATATTTTTAACTTTTAATCTAATTATTGAAGTTTTTGTAGATTTTTTTGTAACTTTTTTGGAGGATTAATTATTTTATGGATTTATTTGGATAGATATTTTGAAGTCTGTATAGGATTAATATTCTTTTTTTAAAAATATATCATAACCGAAACGAACCGATCTAAAACCGAACCGAATAAACCGAAAAATTTAACCGTTTGGTTATAATTTTTTTATGGAAAAACTGAATCGAACCGAACCGAAATCGAACCGAACCGAACCGAATAAATCTATATAACCGTTTGCGTATGATTTTTTTATAACCGAAATAACCGAACCCGAAATAACCGAACCGAAAACCGAACCGAAATCCGAAATGGCCACCCCTAGGCTTCGTGAACGGATCCGCTACCATCTCGGTAGTCGGGATGTATATCAAGACCACTTCCTTCTGTGCCACTGCGTCTTTGACAAAATGATATCTTATGGCTATGTGTTTGGTTTTTCCATGATATTTGGGATCCTTAGAATAAGAAAGTGCAGCCATGTTGTCACTATACACGGTCACAAGGTCTGTTGCTCGAACAATAACCCCTAAATTCTCTAAGAATCTCCTCAACCAAACTGCTTCCTGTACGGTTGCCGAACATGCCACATATTCTGCCTCCATCGTCGATAAGGCTATACATGACTGTTTCTTACTGCTCCACGAGATGACAACGTTGTTCAGCAAGAAAGCATAACTAGACTTGATTTGCGCGCATCCGGATCTCCCGCCCAGTCGACATTGCTGAATCCCTTTAGCCGCAAATCATTTCCTTGATAGCATAACATGTATTTTGTCGTCCCTTTAAGATATCGGAAGATCCTCTTGACCGCTTTCCAATGTGCAAGTCCAGGATTCGACTGAAACCGGCTAACAAGACCAACCGCATAACATATATCGGGTCTAGTACACATCATGGTGTATATTAGACTACCGATAGCGCTAGAATAGGGAACTCTAGACATTTTCTCCATTTCATCTCGAGTCTTAGGACCCATATCAAGACTTAAGCTCGCATTTTTCTCAACGGGAGTTTCTATGGGTTTGCAATCGTGAATTCAGAAACGTTCAAGTATCTTCTTAATGTAAGTCTCTTGAGACAAACAAAGAAGTCTTTTCGAACGATCTCTAATAATTTTAACTCCGGACACGTAATTAGCTTCACCCAAATCTTTCATCTGGAATTTAGATAACCACCTTTTTGTGGCGCCAATCAGCTCCCTACTATTTCCGACCAATAGAATATCATTCACATACAATGAAAATATCATATAACCGAAATAACCGAACCCGAAATAACCGAACCGAAAACCGAACCGAAATCCGAAATGGCCACCCCTAGGCTTCGTGAACGGATCCGCTACCATCTCGGTAGTCGGGATGTATATCAAGACCACTTCCTTCTGTGCCACTGCGTCTTTGACAAAATGATATCTTATGGCTATGTGTTTGGTTTTTCCATGATATTTGGGATCCTTAGAATAAGAAAGTGCAGCCATGTTGTCACTATACACGGTCACAAGGTCTGTTGCTCGAACAATAACCCCTAAATTCTCTAAGAATCTCCTCAACCAAACTGCTTCCTGTACGGCTGCCGAACATGCCACATATTCTGCCTCCATCATGGATAAGGCTATACATGACTGTTTCTTACTGCTCCACGAGATGACAACGTTGTTCAGCAAGAAAGCATAACTAGACTTGATTTGCGCGCATCCGGATCTCCCGCCCAGTCGACATTGCTGAATCCCTTTAGCCGCAAATCATTTCCTTGATAGCATAACATGTATTTTGTCGTCCCTTTAAGATATCGGAAGATCCTCTTGACCGCTTTCCAATGTGCAAGTCCAGGATTCGACTGAAACCGGCTAACAAGACCAACCGCATAACATATATCGGGTCTAGTACACATCATGGTGTATATTAGACTACCGATAGCGCTAGAATAGGGAACTCTAGACATTTTCTCCATTTCATCTCGAGTCTTAGGACCCATATCAAGACTTAAGCTCGCATTTTTCTCAACGGGAGTTTCTATGGGTTTGCAATCGTGAATTCAGAAACGTTCAAGTATCTTCTTAATGTAAGTCTCTTGAGACAAACAAAGAAGTCTTTTCGAACGATCTCTAATAATTTTAACTCCGGACACGTAATTAGCTTCACCCAAATCTTTCATCTGGAATTTAGATAACCACCTTTTTGTGGCGCCAATCAGCTCCCTACTATTTCCGACCAATAGAATATCATTCACATACAATGAAAATATCACAAAACTTCCATTGGACTTTTTCACATATACGCAATGGTCCTCTTCCATCATCACAAATCCATCTAATAGAATTTTCTGGTGGAATTTGAGATTCCATTGTCTGGACGCCTGCTTTAAGCCATAAATAGACCGTTTGAGCTTACAAACTTTTTGCTCTTGGCCTATGACTTCAAAGCCAACCGGCGTGATGGCTACAAGTAAGACCATAATTGCTGACCTCAATCAAGGAGACAAACTGAATGATAAGAATTACGATGTTTGGCATCGAAAAATTCAGTATCTCCTTGAGGAGCAAGATATGCTGGTGAGGTACAACTGAATCCATTTCCATAGGATTATATTTAACTCGATCTATCTCTTTAGGACTAGATTCAGCTGGAACATCACTCCCACTAGTCTCGAGAGGTATAGTGTTCTTCTCCTTTTCCTCAACCGATTGAAGTGATGACTCACTCAGAGGACTTTCAAGTTCATAAAACCATGAGTCTTCTGAGACCTCTCTTCGTTGAGGAAACTCATCCTCTAGGAATGTAGCATCTCGAGACTCAATTTCTGTTACACGGCACCGTTGTTCAGCAAGAAAGCATAACCAGACGTTGATTTGCGCTCATCCGGATCTCCCGCCCAGTCGGCATCGCTGAATCCTTTTAGCCGCAAATCATTTCCTTGATAGCATAACATGTAGTTTGTCGTCCCTCTAAGATATCGGAAGATCCTCTTGACTGCTTTCCAATGTGCAAGTCCAGGATTCGACTGAAACCGGCTAACAAGACCAACCGCATAACATATATCAGGTCTAGTACACATCATGGTGTACATTAGACTACCGATAGCGTTGGAGTAGGGAACTCTAGACATTTTCTCCATTTCATCTCGAGTCTTAGGACCCATATCAAGACTTAAGCTCGCATTTTTCTCAACGGGAGTTTCTATGGGTTTGCAATCGTGCATTCAGAAACGTTCAAGTATCTTCTTAATGTAAGTCTCTTGAGACAAACAAAGAAGTCTCTTCGAACGATCTCTAATAATTTTAACACCGAGCACGTAATTAGCTTCACCCAAATCTTTCATCTGGAATTTAGATAACCACCTTTTTGTGGCGCCAATCAGCTCCCTACTATTTCCGACCAATAGAATATCATTCACATACAATGAAAATATCACAAAACTTCCATTGGACTTTTTCACATATACGCAATGGTCCTCTTCCATCATCACAAATCCATCTAATAGAATTTTCTGGTGGAATTTGAGATTCCATTGTCTGGACGCCTGCTTTAAGCCATAAACAGACCGTTTGAGCTTACAAATTTTTTGCTCTTGGCCTCTGACTTCAAAGCCAACCGGCTGATCCATATATATTTCTGCATCTAAATCTCAATTGAGAAATGCAGTTTTAACATCCATTTGATGTAATTCTAAGTCCATATATGCGACAATGGCAAGAATGAGTCGAATAGAAGCAAACTTCACCACTGGTGAAAACGTTTCTTCATAATCGACCCCTTCTTTCTGCGTGTAGCCCTTAGCTACAAGACGAGCCTTATATCTTTCAATGGATCCATCCGCCTTGTATTTGACTTTGAGAACCCATTTGTTCCCGATCGTCTTACATCCTGGCGGTAGATCAACCAAGTCCCAGACATGGCTATCTTTCATAGACTCCATTTCTTCTTCCATAGCTTTCATCCATTCTTTAGACGCTGGACCATTCAGAGCCTCATGAACCGTTGTAGGTTCTTCGTCATCTAGTGATGCTACCATAAATGATTTGTTGGGTTTTCCTATGATCTTAAGAGCGAATCTAATTCCTAATAGATTAGTTCTAGGGTTTGCGCAGCGGATGAAAAACAAAAATTTTGATGAAACCCTAAAACCTATCATGCATGATCTTGTAGAAACGTTAGAACGCTTACCTCAATCGATCCGGGGCCTGTATCAATCGAAGAACGCGTCTGATCACTGTAGGCAGGAAGAATACCTTGCCCTCCACATGTATCCACACGACGGAAAGGATTCCAATGGTTAGAACTTGTCTGCTAGGACTGAAGAACGCGATACAAGACTAGGGAGTTAAGTATCATTCATAATGATACATGGATTTCATAACACATCTATTATGCAAGAACATGTAATGAATCAAATAATCTCATAAACCATAGAAAGTATCTAAATAAAGCTCATAAACAGTATATCATAGAGCATTAAACCAACAACACTTCCATCAACATTTACACCTATAAACATACTCTCCCTAGGGTCTGAAATTCGTGCCAAAAGAGTTGGGTGGCGTTCCCCCAAGTTTTCCCACATTAAAACCCTAATTGGAGCGAGTTTAGTAAATCCCGACGTCTGGACCGATCGGTCTAGAGCTTTTTAACGTCTGGACCGATCGGTCTTGAACAATTTCGATAGCCTTTCGAGAGATCAGAATATCTGATAAAGATACACTTTTTCCCTCTAGGACCCAACTTCCCAAACTAATGGGACGTGATGTGTATATAGACAGCTCATCCCCATAGTCGTAAATTACTTAATTCAGGTTTTCTACCTGTCCATAACTCATAGGGTGTGGAAGGTACAGACTTTGAGGGGACACGGTTTAAGATATACATTGCTCTCAACAAAACGTCACTCCAATAGGAGATAGACATATTTGCTTGAGACATCATCGATCTCACCATGTCAAGCAAAGTTATATTCCTTCGTTATGCAACACCATTTTTGTTGCGGAGTTCTAGGAATAGTCAACTGTCTCATTATGCCTTTTTCATCACACAGTTCCTTGAACCGATCTGATAAAGCAATCTGATAAAGCAATCTAACGCAATATACTCAACTTCTGTAGTAGAATCTGCAACGGTCGCCTGCTTGGAACTCTTTCAGCTAACAGCGCCTCCGTTAAAGCAGAAAACATAGCCAGACTGCGATCTGTAATCATCCGGGTCTGACTGAAAACTAGCATCAGTGTAACCTCTTACAGCGAGCTCGTCTTCCGACCCACCGTATACCAAGAACACATCCTTAGTCCTTCTCAGGTACTTCAGGATGTTCTTGACGGCGATCCAGTGTGACTCACCTGGATCTGACTAATATCTACTCGTAATGCTCAACGCATAGGATACATCCGGTCGAGTACAAAGCATGGCATACATGATGGATCCAATTTCCGAAGCATATGGAATCTGGTCCATGCGTTCTCGCTCATCAGGTGTCGTATGACACTGACTCTTGCAGAGAACTGTGCCACTGCTCATCGGTAAGGTTCCTTTCTTGGAATCTTGCATCTTGAACAGTTTCAAGACCTTATCGATGTAAGTACTCTGACACAATCCTAGAAGACGCCTCGATCTATCTCTATAGATCTTGATGCCTAAAATATAGGCCGCTTCTCCTAGGTCCTTCATAGAAAAACTGCGTTCCTAGCCAAGACTTAACGTCTTGCAAGGTAGGAACGTCATTCCCTATAAGGAGAATGTCATCCACATATAGCACTAGAAATACAACTGTGCTCCCACTAGCCTTCTTGTAAACACATGGCTCGTCTTCGTTTTGTGAGAAACCAAACTTTTTGATTGTCTCATCAAAGCGAAGGTTCCAACTTCTCTAAGCTGCTTCAGTCCATAAATGGACCTCTGAAGCTTGCACACCATCCTCAGATTCCTTGGATCGACAAAACCTTCGGGGTGTGTCATGTACACATCCTCGG
>NW_010971205.1:290828-291157 GCF_000463585.1 Tarenaya hassleriana | reverse complement strand
TTTGGATCGTTGATGGGATCTGGGTTCTTTCGCTTGTGCGATCGCTCCATCACAATACAGAGCAATGGGGCTATCAGCACTCGGAATGACACCCAAGTCACCAACAAACTTTCTGATCCAAACAGCTTCCTTTGCTGCGTCCGACGCTGCAATATACTCAGCTTCTGTAGTAGAATCTGCAACGGTCGCCTGCTTGGAACTCTTTCAGCTAACAGCGCCTCCGTTAAAGCAGAAAACATAGCCAGACTGCGATCTGTAATCATCCGGGTCTGACTGAAAACTAGCATCAGTGTAACCTCTTACAGCGAGCTCGTCTTCCGACCCACCGT
>NW_010971205.1:289739-290461 GCF_000463585.1 Tarenaya hassleriana | reverse complement strand
CCTTCATAGAAAACTGCGTTCCTAGCCAAGACTTAACGTCTTGCAAGGTAGGAACGTCGTTTCCTATAAGGAGAATGTCATCCACGTACAGCACTAGAAATACAACTGTGCTCCCACTAGCCTTCTTGTAAACACATGGCTCGTCTTCGTTTTGTGAGAAACCAAACTTTTTGATTGTCTCATCAAAGCGAAGGTTCCAACTTCTCTAAGCTGCTTCAGTCCATAAATGGACCTCTGAAGCTTGCACACCATCCCCGAGTTCCTTGGATCGACAAAACCTTCGGGTTGTGTCATGTACACATCCTCGGTCAAGTTCCCGTTAAGGAATGCGATCTTGACATCCATCTGCCATATCTCATAGTCATAATATGCAGTTATGGCAAGTAGGATCCTGATGGACTTCAGCATAACTACGAGCGAAAAGGTCTCATCATAGTCAATACCATGAATCTGACGGAATCCTTTCGCCACAAGTCGTGCCTTATATGTGTGCACGTTGCCATCCATGTCGGTCTTCTTCTTGAAGATCCACTTGCATCCGATGGGTTTTATCCCTTCAGATGCATCAACTGGAGTCCATGGTTGTCTGACATGTATTGCATCTCGGACTTCATAGCCTCGCGCCATTTCTCGGAATCCGGACTCGCCATAGCCTCTGGGTATGTGGTAGGCTCGTCATGTTCTAATAACATGAGTTCCTCATTCCCAGTCACGAGAAATCC
>NW_010971205.1:288997-289556 GCF_000463585.1 Tarenaya hassleriana | reverse complement strand
TTCCCGTTAAGGAACGCGGTCTTGACATCCATTTGCCATATCTCATAGTCGTAATATGCGGCTATGGCAAGTAGGATCCTGATGGACTTCAGCATAACTACGGGCGAAAAGGTCTCATCATAGTCAATACCATGAATTTGACGGAATCCTTTCGCCACAAGTCGTGCCTTATATGTGTGCACGTTGCCATCCATGTCGGTCTTCTTCTTGAAGATCCACTTGCATCCGATGGGTTTTATCCCTTCAGATGCATCAACTGGAGTCCATGGTTGTCTGACATGTATTGCATCTCGGACTTCATAGCCTCGCGCCATTTCTCGGAATCCGGACTCGCCATAGCCTCTGGGTATGTGGTAGGCTCGTCATGTTCTAATAACATGAGTTCCTCATTCCCAGTCACGAGAAATCCATATCTCGTTGGCTCTTGGCGAATCCTGCCTGATCTCCGAGGTTCACTCGTCAAAGGTTGAGTCACAACCGGCAGTGAAACAGGTTTAACTTCTTCAAATTGTTCACTCGGCTCAGCGTCTACTTGCTGCTCTCGAACTTCCTCAAGTTC
>NW_010971205.1:287311-288710 GCF_000463585.1 Tarenaya hassleriana | reverse complement strand
AGCGGTCTCTAAAGCATAGCCCCAAAAAGATTTCGGAAGATCTGTCTGACTCATCATAGACCGTACCATGTCTAACAGTGTTCGGTTCCTCCGTTCAGACACGCCGTTCCACTGTGGCGTTCCGGGAGGAGTTAATTGTGATACAATACCACAATCAACCAGATAGTCAGTGAACTCCTTGCTCATATACTCGCCACCACGATCGGATCGAAGTGTGTTGATCGTCTTGCCAAGCTGGTTCTATACTTCATTTCTGAAAGCCTTGAACTTTTCAAGTGTTTCAGACTTATGTCTCATCAAATAGACATAACCGTATCGACTGAAATCATCAGTGAACGTAACGAAATACAGATAACCTCCTCTAGCTGGACAGCTCATTGGTCCGCATACATCACTATGTATCAGATCCAATAACTCTGTCGCTCTCTGTCCTTTCCCTTTGAAAGGATGCTTTGTCATCTTGCCCATCAAACAAGACTCGCAAGATTCAAGAGACTCAAAGTCAAATGAATCCAGAAGACCTTCAGAATGAAGCTTCTGAATGCGCTTCTCGTTTATATGGCCTAGACGACAATGCCAGAGGAAGGTCGGGTTTAAGTCGTTCGGTTTAAACCGTTTAGTACTCACGCTATAGATGGATGATGTCGAGTTCGAATGCTGATCATTCAAGACGTATGAACCATTAACTAGATAACCATTACCATAGTAAACACTGTCTCGATAAATCATCAAACTCAAGTTCTCAATCACAAATCGAAAACCATCCAAATCCAGACATGAAATAGAAATAATGTTTCTGCTAATCGCAGGAACATAGTAAAATTTACTAAGCTCTAAAACAAGTCCAGAAGGAAGATGCAAATCGTAAACGCCAACACACAATGCAGCAACTCTTGCTCCATTTCCGACGCGTAGATTCGGGTTCGGAACGGAATTAATCGGTTCGGTTCTTTCGGTTTTACAAAAATAGGTACCAATCGGGTTTTCTATTGTATTCGGTTCGATTCGGTTTCGGTATCGGTTCGGTTCGGTTCCGGATTTTATTAAAAAAATGATAGATTTCCTTTAAAAATATTCGGTTTTTCGGGATTTTTAAAGTTCGGTTCGGTGCGGTTCGGTTCTGTTCCAGAAAAATTCGGTTCTCTAAAATTGGTACCGTTCGGGAAATAACAGCGGTTTCAGGTCGGGAAAAATATCGTTTTAACGGTTCGGTTCGGTCCGGTTCCGAAGAACCGAACCGAAACGCCCACCCCTAGCAGCAACTCTTGCTCCATTTCCAACGCGTAGATCTGCTTCTCCCTTAGCTAGCATCCTACTTCTTCTTAGTCCCTGCACATTTCCACAAATGTGTGAGGCACTGCCGGTATCTAATACCCACGAAGATATAGTACAGATGTTA
>NW_010971205.1:281495-286895 GCF_000463585.1 Tarenaya hassleriana | reverse complement strand
TGCCTCTGCAGATTCGGGGCCATGCTTCCCAACATGAGACAGGAGATCTCGATGTCGTCAGTCTGATGCTTCAACCAAGCATCCTTGACGGCCCTCGTGGCATTAGCTGCAGGCTCTGGTGGTAGAGCCCCTTCTAGGACGTACGACTTCTTATCGTGCTTGAGAACAATTCTCAAGTTCCGATACCAGTCTAAGAAGTTCGTCCCGGTAAGCTTATCCTTCTCAAGGATAGATATCGCATCGTCAAACTCGGTACGCTAGTTGACGCCATGTCCTACAAAAAAGACAAACAGAACATACAAAACAAATGCAGATTCTATTAATGATTAACTACCAGCTAGCCCATCATCAATCAGTGTCTACATATCTATGATCTACTACCAGCTAGTCCATCATCAAACAATGACAACATAGATGCAAAAACGAGCTATATTCCCATACAGAAAAATAACCCTATCATAATTTTCTATATGGGATTGGGACTAAGATCCATATTTCGCATAAGAATGGATTGTTACACCCATCTTTGTGCTATTTAGGTAGACATCTAATGTCAATCACATCCAATGTGAGTCTTAGATCTTTTATGAGACTATGATATCGAATATCATTGCATACTCGTCTCATCTGTACCGTTAAGTCTCAAGTCAATACTTGACAACTTAACCTAAGGTAAACCATGTTCAAGCTGTGGGAACCACGATTTCCCACCCTGCCTCACAAAGATAATCCGGCACGCTCAGCTTTGGCATGACCCGTGTTACGGACGATCGATGCCTTGACAGGCGCTCTAATAATGCGAGGTACACACTTAGCATTACATCAACAAGGGATTTTCGAAACCACACTTAGATCAAGCATTTACTTTCAAGCTATGAGAACAACCATTTCTCCATCTTGCCTCACCAAGATAATACGGCACACCCAGCTTTGGTATGGCCCATGACACGTACGATCGAGGCCTTGACAAGTGCTTTACTCGTAGAGCTCCTAGATCTAACTGGTTTCTGTGCAACGATTATTCATAATCCGAATGGAACATCCAGTCGATTATGCAATCCCAATCCCGAAGCTCCCACTCAATCAAACATATCTAAAATCTTGATTAAGTTACATGCATCCATTCACTATGGACCATCCATAAGAGAGAATCATGTTATTCTGAATCACAGTTGATCGGTTTTAAGCAACGATTGCTCAAACCAGATCCCGAAACGCAAAATCATGTTTTGGTGAAGCGTCGGGTCCTAGACCGTTCGGTCTTCAGGTCTGCGTCGGTCCAGACCTTTCGGTCCTGAATGGTTCAGACCGATCGGTCTTGGTCCAGACCGATCGGTCTACACATGCAGACCGTTCAGTCCAGACCTGTCGGTCCAACCGACTTGCGAAACCCTAGACCGATCGGTCCAGAGGACCAGACCGATCAGTCCAGGCGAAACGTGATCAGATCTCGTTTTCGTCGTTTCTGCCCCATTTCAGACCCGAATTCGACCCCGTTTTCGCCTGCGAACTCAGAATTCGAAGCTCTTGCACACTATGCAAGAACAGAAAAACTCTAGATCCATAATCAAATCATGCATAGCATCAAAGCAAACACGGATTCAAACAATTCAAATCCTATAACGTGCGTGATCGGGTTCTAACAAAAATCATGCAGAGAAACCAGTCTCTGATACCACTGTTGGGTTTCCTGGGATCTCATGAGCGAATCTAATTCCTAAGAGATCGATTCTAGGGTTTGCGCAGCGGATGTAAAACAAAATTTTTGATGAAACCCTAGAACCTATCATGCATGATCTTGTAGAAACGTTAGAACGCTTACCTCAATCGATCCGGGGCCTGTATCAATCGAAGAACGCGTCTGATCACTGTAGGCAGGAAGAATACCTTGCCCTCTACACGTATCCACACGGCAGAAAGGATTCCAACGGTTGTAACTTGTCTGCTAGGACTGAAGAACGCTTTCTTCTTTGCGCAAAGGATTCAGGGATCTTTCTTTTAGGTTTTTCACTCTCCAAACCTCTCCATAGGGTCTGAAATTCGTGCCAAAAGAGTTGGGTGGCGTTCCCCCAAGTTTTCCCACATTAAAACCCTAATTAGAGCGAGTTTAGTAAATCCTGACGTCTAGACCGATCGGTCTGGAGCTTTTTAACATCTGGACCGATCGGTCTGGAACAATTTCCGGACCTCACACGTTACCTCTGGACCGACCGGTCTACGTCTAGACCGATCGGTCTGGGTTAGCTGGACCGTTCGGTCCAGACCTTCCGGACCGGTCGGTCTGGCCTCCGCTCCACCGGAATTTTCTCGTCTCTTCTCGCGCATTCGTCCTTTCCTGTGTGTGTGACCCTGTAGGCTCATCCGATATGGCAGTATAACACGAAATCTCTTATTTCGGTTACATAAGTCATTGGCGGTCTCTAGTAAGACACTATGACTACCTATCTCGAATAGAGTTTGTTCATGATCCTACGAACGCCAGTGATGATTCCGTTTGATGATCCTTTTGTATCACGATATCATATGTCGAATATAAGGCATGGACAAGCCACCTTATCTGATTCGACTGCTTTCTCGTTCACTGAGTTCGACTGTCTGAAATAGACGACGTTCGTCTATAGTGCGGCCACACATTTCTACAGTCTCGCTCACACGAGGGGCCCAGCGATATCTCTCTCTTTTACGAGAGGTAAAAATCCCGTCTTGACTATCTACAATCCAACACATGATTCGTTTCGTACCTGATACACGCCTTTATAGTCCTCCTGTTACGCAGGACATTTGACGTATAACGGGAATGTAATGCATTCATAAACCAATGAATCAATACAAAGTCAAAATGTCATATCACGGATCATCCTAGAGCATTACAACCAACAGATATAACAAGACTAGTATGATGTGTGATTGATGATCATATAGATGATCATAGGTATTAGATACGATCACAGTCATAGGTATTCGTTGGAGAACGAAATACTGGAATGACCCGCGTGAGATTGTCACATGGACTAGCGTCATGACTGAAATTTCATATGGCGATTCCATGATTAGCTCCTAAGACCTGAGATATCTACGGAATCCAACATGAGGAGTTGCGTGCTTTGATCACGTCAAACGTCCTGCGTAACAGGAGGACTATAAAGGCATGTATCAGGTACCAAACGAATCATGAGCTGGATTGTAGATAGTCAAGATGGGATTTGTACCTCTCGTAAAAGAGAGAGATATCGCTGGGCCCCTCGTGTGAGCGAGATAGAAATGTGTGGCCGCACTATAGACGAACGTCGTCTATTTCAGACAGTCGAACTCAGTGAACGAGAAAGCAGTCGAATCAGATAAGGTGGCTTGTCCATGCCTTATATTCGACATATGATATCGTGATACAAAAGGATCATCAACTGAAATCATCACTGGCGTTCGTAAGATCACGAACAAACTCTATTCGAGATAGGTAATCATAGTGTCTTGCTAGAGACCGCCTATGACTTGTATATCCGGAATAGAGATTTCGGGTTATACTGCTATATCGAATGAGCCTACAGGGTCACACACGCAGGGAAGGACAAATGCATGAGAAAACGTCGAGAAATCTGGATAAGTGGTCCGGACCGTCCGGTCTAGGAGTAGACCGAACGGACCGGACGATCTAGTCCGAACGGACCAAATTGTTGGACCGAACGGACTAGAGAGCTCAGTCCGAACGGACCAAATGTTGGACCGAACGGACTGACCCATCAGTTCGAACGGACCCAGTTATGAAACTGGTCCGAACGGACCAAGTGTCCAGACCGAACGGACTACTAAGCAGTCCGTTCGGTCTGG
This sequence comes from Tarenaya hassleriana, assembly GCF_000463585.1. Taxonomy (NCBI): domain Eukaryota; kingdom Viridiplantae; phylum Streptophyta; class Magnoliopsida; order Brassicales; family Cleomaceae; genus Tarenaya; species Tarenaya hassleriana. The sequence continues at coordinate 283,070 of NW_010971205.1, read as the reverse complement.
GGTTCGGATTTAATTTTAAAGTCTGAATCTAAGGTTAATCACTTGGATAAGAGGAGAATTAGAACCCTAACACTAATGAGCCAACCTAGAGAACTTTTCAGACCCTTTTGGAGAGTCTAGAGGGTTGAAGAAGTGATCTTAATCTCTCTTTCTCAAAGCACATCATCGAATAGAAGAATCGTGTCCTAGCAGACAAGTTCCAAAGGTTGGAATCCATCCCGAGGTGTGGATACGTGTAGAGGGCGAGGTATTCTTTCTGCCTATAGTGATCGGACGAACACATCAATTGAAACAGGCCCCAGATCGATTGAGGTAAGCGTTCTAACGTTTCTACAAGATCATGCATGATAGGTTTTAGGGTTTTATCAAATTTTTGTTTTACATCCGCTGGCCAAACCCTAGAACCGATCTCTTAGGAATAGGATTCGCTCATGAGATCCCAAGAAAACCCAACAGTGGTATCAGAGCCTGGTTTCTCTACATGATTTTGTTAGAACCCGATCACGCACGTTATAGGATTTGAATTGTTTGAATCTGTGTTTGCTATTGATGCTATGCATGATTTGATTATGGATCTAGGGTAGATTTCATGTTCTTTGTTGTGCAAGAGGCTTCTGTTCTGAGTTCACAGGGAAAACGGGGTCGAAATCGGATCTGAATCGGGACCGTAACGACGAAGAATGTGATCTGATCGCGTTTTTCCGCCTAGACCGAACGGTCTGGTCCTCTGGACCGGACGGTCTAGGGTTTGTCGTCTCCCTGGACTAAATGACCTCAGTCCGTTCGGACCAAGATGTTGGACCGAACGGACTAAGGTGTGTAGACCGAACGAACTGCTTAGCCAGTCCATTTGGTATGAGTCACTAGTCCGAGAGAGAAGGTCCGAAGGGGCAAGTCCGAACGGTCTGGAGAGTCGGACCGAACGGACTGAAGAGTCAGTCCGAACGGACTGACCATTCCAGACCGAACGGACCGAAGATGATCCGAAGACCGAACCGTCTAGATCGATCGGTCTAGGCCCAGACCGAACGGTCTAGGTCCCGACGCTTCACCAAAATTTGATTTTGCATTTTGGGATCTGGTTAGAGCAATCGTTGCTTAAAACCGATCAACTGTGATTCAGAATAACATGATTCTTTCTTATGGATGGTCCATAGTGAATGAATATATGTAACTTAATCAAGATATTATATATGTTTGATTGAGTGGGAGCTTCGGGATTGGGATTGCATAATCGATTGGATTATCCATTCGGATTATGATCAATCGTTGCACAGAAACCTGTTAGATCTAGGAGCTCTACGAGTAAAGCACTTGTCAAGGCCTCGATCGTACGTGTCATGGGCCATGCCAAAGCTGGGTGTGCCTTATTATCTTGGTGAGGTAAGATGGAGAAATGGTGGTTCTCATAGCTTGAAAGTAGATGCTTGATCTAAGCGTGGTTTTGAAAATTCCTTATTTGTCACGCTCAGCTTTGGCATGACCCGTGTTACGGACGATCGATGCCTTGACAGGCGCTCTAGTAATGGGAGGTACACACTTAGCATTACACAAATAAGGAATTTTCAAAACCAC
>NW_010971205.1:259543-280504 GCF_000463585.1 Tarenaya hassleriana | reverse complement strand
GCCAAAAAGAAGGTGGCGAAAAAGACAAAAGTTGCCTCTACACCCAAGCCTAAGCCCGATTAGGGTGACTGTCATTACTGCGGAGTGTCTGGACACTGGAAGCGTAATTGTCACCTTTACTTGGAGGATCTGAAGGACAAGAAGCTTGGCGAAGCTTCTGCCTCAGGTATCCACGTTATAGAGGCTAACATCTGTACTATATCTTCATGGGTATTAGATACCGGAAGTGCCTCACACATTTGTGGAAATGTGCAGGGACTAAGAAGAAGTAGGATGCTAACTAAGGGAGAAGCGGATCTACGCGTCGGAAATGGAGCAAGAGTTGCTGCATTGTGTGTTGGCGTTTACGATTTGCATCTTCCTTCTGGACTTGTTTTAGAGCTTAGTAATTGTTACTATGTTCCTGCGATTAGCAGAAACATTATTTCTATTTCATGTCTGGATTTGGATGGTTTTCGATTTGTGATTGAAAACTCGAGTTTGATGATTTATCGAGACGATATTTACTATGGTAATGGTTATCTAGTTAATGGTTTATACGTCTTGAATGATCAGCCTTCGAACTCGACATCATCCATCTATAGCGTGAGTACTAAACGGTTTAAGCCAAACGACTTAAAGATTCGGAAAGAATTCATTGAATAAATTGATTAAGACTATTGAAAGATAGGTTAATCGGTTTAGGAACTGTGATAGTGATTGTTAATGCGTTTGATATTTTAATCTATTAGGTTGAGAGATCGATAGGTTAAATTATTGGACAGTGGATTTAGGACTTGAGAGAGCCAAATCTGATATTAGAACTTGAGATCCCCGATTAGAGTTCGATATTCGTAGATTCTCCATCCTTAGAAACAATCCCTGCGCGTTAAGGTTATCCCGAAGCTACGGTGGTTTAATTATCTGATTTTACTTAGTTTATTTATTGCTTTATTTTCAGTATTTATCTATTCCATCTGCTATTTCCTGATCTGATTCTTAGTCGAGTCTTGTTCTTAGTGTTAACTATTCCCTGTGTTCGACCCTGGTACTACAGTTGATCCGTATCCTTGCGGTATTCGCTGTATCTAGGTTTTTTATTACTTGAACTTATTTATACACCTAGATTTGCGTTATCACTAGACTAGGGCATATAGGGCAAGAAAGAATGAATCGATTAGCTAGAGAAGGTTTATTAGGCCGGATCGCTAAAACGAAATTGTCCGTCTGCGAACATTGTCTAGTTGGAAAGGCCACAAGAAAGCCTTTTGGAATTGGTAAAAGGGCTACCACACCATTACAGCTTATCCATTCTGACATTTGTGGACCAATGAATGTGAAGGCAAGACATGGTGCCTTATATTTCATCACTTTTATCGATGATTTTTCGCGTTATGGTATTGTATACCTGATTCGCCATAAATCTGAAGCGTTAGATTGCTTTATCAGATTTATGAGGATGGCAGAGAATCAACTCGGTAAGAGCATTAAGGCTCTTCAGACTGATAGAGGACACGAATATTTATCGAGTCAGTTCAAGGAACTGTGTGATGAAAAAGGCATAATGAGACAGTTGACTATTCCTAGAACTCCGCAAAAAAATGGTGTTCCATAACGAAGGAATAGAACTTTGCTTGACATGGTGAGATCGATGACGTCTCAAGCAAATATGTCTATCTCCTATTGGAGTGACATTTTGTTGACAGCAATGTATATCTTAAACTGTGTCCCCTCAAAGTCTGTACCTTCCACACCCTATGAGTTATGGACAGGTAGAAAACCTGAATTAAGTAATTTACGACTATGGGGATCAGCTGTCTATATACACATTGTTGGGTTTTCTTAGGATCTCATGAGCGAATCCTATTCCTAAGAGACCGGTTCTAGGGTTTGCGCAGCGGATGTAAAACAAAAATTTGATAAAACCCTAAAACCTATCATGCATGATCTTGTAGAAAAGTTAGAACGCTTACCTCAATCGATCCGGGGCCCGTTTCAATTGATGTGTTCGTCCGATCACTATAGGCAGGAAGAATACCTCGCCCTCTACACGTATCCACACCTCGGGATGGATTCCAACCTTTGGAACTTGTCTGCTAGGACACGAATCTTCTATTCGATGATGTGCTTTGAGAAAGAGAGATTAAGATCACTTCTTCAACCCTCTAGACTCTCCAAAAGGGTCTGAAAAGTTCTCTAGGTCAGCTCATTAGCGTTAGAGTTCTAATTCTCCTCTTATCCAAGTGATTATCCCTAGATTCGGACTTTAAAATTAAATCCGAACCCCAGACCGAACGGACTGCTTAGTAGTCCGTTCGGTCTGGACACTTGGTCCGTTCGGACCAGTTTCATAACTGGGTCCGTTCGAACTGACGGGTCAGTCCGTTCGGTCCAACACTTGGTCCGTTCGGACTGAACTCTCTAGTCCGTTCGCTCCAACAACTTGGTCCGTTCGGACTAGATGCACAAGTCATAGGCGGTCTCTAGCAAGACACTATGACTACCTATCTCGAATAGAGCTTGTTCGTGATCTTACGAACGCCAGTGATGATTCCAGTTGATGATCCTTTTGTATCACGATATCATATGTCGAATATAAGGCATGGACAAGCCACCTTATCTGATTCGACTGCTTTCTCGTTCACTGAGTTCGACTGTCTGAAATAGACGATGTTCGTCTATAGTGCGGCCACACATTTCTACAGTCTCGCTCACACGAGGGGCCTAGCGATATCTCTCTCTTTTATGAGAGGTACAAATCCCGTCTTGACTATCTACAATCCAACTCATGATTCGTTTCGTACCTGATACACGTCTTTATAGTCCTCCTTGTTGGTTAAGTGCTCTATGATGTACTGATTATGAGCTTTGTTCAGATACATTCGATGTATTGATACTTTCTATATGTTTTTTTTTATGAGAGTATCTTGTTCATTACATGTTCCTGCATACTAGATCTGTAATGAAATCCATGTATCATTATGAATGATACTAAACTCCCTAGTCTTGTGTCATTATGGGAATAACGACGATTCTTCAATCTCTCGACGACGATTCTTCAATCTCTGCTCCCGGAAAACTTCGTCTTGATTCTCTCTCGAGTTCTCTGGCTTCTACTGTGATCTCTCGATGATTTTTGAAGTCTAAGATGTCCTCTCTTTATTGGCTTGGCGGCTCGTTTTCTTCCTTTTCTGAAAACGGAAGTCCAGATGCAAAATAAGAAGTTTTCCCGTAATGCAACACGGTCGTGTCGAATGCAACACGGTCGTGTCAATTCTCTGTTAAAAATCTGCACTTTAGACTTGGGCTGAACACGGCCGTTCGAATGCCAACACGGTCCATGTCAATTCTCTGAGCAAAACTTCACTTTTTTCAGCACGGACACAACACGGCCGTGTCGAATGCAACACGCTCCGTGTCGATTCTTCAACTCGAACATGCTTGACAGATTTGCTCATAACTTTCTGCTCCAATGTCGGATTTGTGCGATCTTAGTGTGCGTAGATATTAAAGAGAGCTTTCCAATGAGGTAGAGGACACGCAATTTGGACTTGTAGAGTGGAAGTTATTGGACTTGCAAGATCTGACTTTTTAAGCTTCATGTTTTTCTCCGGAACAACTCCAAATGTTCTCGTTTCGTCTGTGATATTCCGTAGTCCATGTTTTCCACTCCTTTTGCTCTCTTTTATGCATGAATACCTGTTTTGACACCAAAGAAAGCAACCAAGCAATATCGAGACCAAATGTGCTCTAGAATGCCTATAAATATGCAAAACCGAGTAAAATGCACTAGTTATCCTATACCAAAATGTCACCGAAATGCATGTCATCATCTAGCATGTCATTTGATGAAATCAACATTTTCACCAATACTGGAAGAAGAAGAAAAATATGAAGAATGAATCACATTATTATTAAAAGAATCAATTTCTAATACCATAAAACCATTACATAAATAACCACACCCATAATATGTAGTTCCCAAATACAACTTAACACTTACATCAACAAACTCAAACTTAAAACCTAGACTTAGAAGGACTAATACAGAGACAAGATTTCGTCGAACTTCTGGAGCATATAAAACATCATGGAGATACAATATGCGTCCGCCTCGCATTCTCAACATGCGAGTTCCGATGCCAAAGACTTCTGCACTTGAATTGTTCCCCATATATATTCGTCTGCTTCCCGATGGAATCCGACGAAACTCTATGTAAGCGCCCCGATCTCTCGTTATGTGGTCTGTTGCTGCTGAGTCTACAGTCCACAAAGGAACAGATTCAACCAACATTACACAACTACTAACAAATAAACGAGAGGATTTAGATAGTTCGATACGAACCCTTGCTTGAGTACACTCTCTAGCAAAATGACCCAACTGGCGACAGTTGTAACAAGTCATGTTCGTCTTGTCTTTGTTTCCTCCGCGCTTTATTTTCTTACGCTTTGGATTCCCCTTTGATGAAGCAAACCCCTTATTATGGTTGAACTCTTCCTTTCTTTTTGCGCTTGAAACCTGATGTCTTTCGAGCACCGGATTCCATCATATAGCCCTCCCCTGCCGTTTCGGCCATGAGACGGTCTTCTTCGAACTCAACATGACAAGTAACATCATCAAAGGTTTTGATACCATCATTATGAGTGAGATTTACTCGCATATGTTCCCACGAACTAGGAAGTGAGCGAATAACAACCTACACTTGTTTCTCATCGGTCAACGCATGATCCGCAGCTCGTAACTCATTGATCATGTTCGACATTGCCGTAAGATGTTGCTTCATCGAATGATCATGGCGTTTCTTATAAACATCGAACTTCATAGTGAGTTGGCGCAATCTAATAGTGGAGGTCCCACCATATTGAACCTTGACGGCATCCCATACAGCCATGGCTGAACGGTGCTTCTCAAAACGCAGCATTATGTTGTTTCGCATACTGCTCAGCAACACTATGTGAACAACACGATCTTGTCGTGTCCAAGTCTTATAGGCCGCTTGGTTACGAGTATGCTGCTCAGTGGCCCCTTCCCCAGTCTCTACAATTTGAGGTTCTGCCATTTGAGTTGTGATGTGCTCCAGCAAATCTTGCTCCTCAAGGAGATACTGAATTTTTCGATGCCAAACATCGTAATTCTTATCATTCAGTTTGTCTCCTTGATTGAGGTCAGCAATTATGGTTTTACTTGTAGCCATCACACACTACATAGAGACAAATGCAAGAAATTAACCACTAGTATAAACTCATTTCGGATCAATCTTTAACTAATTAATAATGACCAAACATCTACATGGAATCGAAAAAAAAATATTAAACACTCAATCATCTACCATTATTAAAAGTTGATCACCATCAATTAATTCAAAATGACTGAAATTTTAATTTAGGCAAGAACTACATCTACAAACCTAAATTTTTCCACGGTTCGGTAATTTTTACGATGCGAATAATCGAGACTAAGTATTGATCAAATAACTATCAATACGAATAAACATCATATTACAGTATTATTTTCTTTAAAAAACTGTATATATGTTAATTGATTCATTCAAACTCGTGCATGTCATACATGTTCAAAATCTCAAAACTGATGCAATAAACCAAGTACGCATAACAAAAAAAATAATTACAACACATGTACTAAATTTATTCAAAGGCGTACTGTTAGTGTTATTTGCATGCTAGCCATACTTGCGTCAGTCAAACATGCATACTTTTATTTTATTTAATTTCTCTATTTATTATATATTTATACATATATTATGCACATATTACTTCTAAATGTAAGTGCATGCGTATGAATGCGAACTTACATGCTTTTTTTTATAAAATGAAACATGCGGCCCATTAAAAAAAATATCGGCCCATTATAGTTTATTTTTTAAAAAATGGAACAATTAATCTTATTAACATTAGCGTATGCCCAACTTGAAAAAAAAATTTAGGGTTTCTAAAAAAAACACGTGCCTTCCTCTTTCTCTTTTGTCTCTCATGTCCGCCTCTCTACCTCTCAGTCGCCATTACAAATCAACAGTAATCACCGGAAAAAAAAAACACGATGAATATTGCGAAAGAGAGACGTGACTGTCGGATCCTCGTCGTATTCCGACGAGATTCACAATTTTCTCGAAGACAGGAAGATGAGAACAGAGGCACAAACACAAAACCATTGAAGACAGGAAATCAACCATTGATGCTCTGATACCAATGTAAGATTACGGAAGTGTAGTTGCGTACATATTCTGTTGATATATTCCTTGGTTGAAATCACAGTCTTCTGATTTTCTGGATGATGGTCGAAAACCGACTACTAGAGTCGGAATCGCAGATTCACAATCCAAATGCTACTCACCAAAACTGATAACTCACGTTTTTTTTTTCTGGTGTTTTTTTTCATATCTTTTTTTGTCATATAGAACCTATACTTTTATAGGATTCAAGTGGTGTTTATGCAAGAGACACATCCAGTATAATGGTTATATCTTACGGTTATGTCTATTCTCACATACACCCTTTCACCGGGTGTTTCAACCGTCAGTCTATGTAAAGAAAATGTGTGAGAATGCAAAAATCATCAAAAAATATTCGACTTTTTTTATATTTCATACAAAAATATATTTTATTTCACGATAGATGTGCGAAAGAATTAATTTATTGGAAAATCAAATCTCATAATATTTGAAGAAAGGTTACAAAATTTTATACAGTTTAGAACAATTCAAACGTCGTACAAATCAAAATTATCATGTTCATGTATGAAAGTATCAAAACATAAATCGATAGATGTATCGATCGTAAAAATAGAGAGTGTGAGAATGAAAGTGGAGATGATAGATATGTTGAAATAGAAATAAAATATAGAGATTCGATATAATTGATAATAATTAAAGGCATGATATCAATTAATAATAAAATATATATCGTGTCAATTATATTTTGCTTTTTTTGTTTCTTTCGTATCTTTATTTTCTTGTTTTTTTCCATAATTTTTCTATCAATGTATGAATTATTTTTATGGTAATGTAACAAGAAGAAAAGATGTATCAATAAAAGTATTTCCGTTCTTTTATTTTTTGTTCTTTCTTTCTAATTTAATTTCTGAATTTTATTTTTCAATATGGTATCAGAGCAGCGTTGCGATCTGGACTATATTTTTCTCTTTTAATAATTTTTTAATCTCTTCTTTCTTTTGCGTTTTGGATATTCATATATCCACTCATTCAAAGGGGAGTAAAAAACCAAATTCAAATATTGTGTTATGACAAAAAGAAGTTAAAGCTAAAAACTCTAAGATCAGGCAAGATGCTATAACAAAAAGAGTTAAAAGCTAGAACTTTAAAGTCAAGCGAAATGATTTGAAAAAGGTTAGTACTCTCTAAATGAATGAAATTTGGTGTCTATGGATTGTTCTAATAACAGTGAAGTTTTTCATCATTTTGTTTTATCTTCAACATTGATTTTTGAATTCTTTCAAAATCAATCTTGAGGGGGAATGTTGAAATAGAAACAAAATATGGAGATTTGATATGATTGATAATAATTAAATGCATAATATCAATTAAGAATAAAATATACATCGTGTCAATTATATTTTATCTTTTTTGTTTCTTTAGTATCTTTATTTCCTTGTTTCTTTCAATAACTTTTCCTATAAATGTTGAATTATTTTCATGTTAATGTAACAAGAAGAAGAGATGTAGCAATAAAAGTGTTTTCGTTCTTTTATCTTTTGTTCTTTTTTTTCTAATTTGATTTCCGCATTTTATTTTTCAATAAGATAGAAATAGAACTAGATTTACTTAGAAAGATTTAACTCAAAATCAAGATAAGTAAAACGAAAGAATACACAATCCATCCCAAAAAAAAATTAGAAATTAACGATGTTGATGTTAATATTGATATTGATATTGATGTTGATGTTGATGATGATGATGATGAATATGTGATTCTTCTCTTTATTTAAGCGTAATGGAAGTATTGCAATTTCGTGAAAGCAAAGGGTAAGGGTTACGCATATCCACGCTGAACTCAAGCAAATATACCTTTCACCAGTGATACCCATCGAACAATATGAAGTCAATGATATCCTACTAGGAATTCTCTCCAAATCAGATTTCACTTTCGCTTTGAGCTTCAAATAATACTCCTGAACACGAGAACAATTGGTGTTTTTACCACAGAACTTGAACTCTGGAATCATATAGCTAACCCAACATTAAGCACATAGACAAGTGAAGACAGAGACTTTCACAAATCCGACAACGAGACCAAAACATATGTTGGACTTTTCCTTGTGAAACATATATAGAAACACCAAACGAACCAACAAATACGAATCAGATAGCTAAATCGAGTACAAAACCAAACATATCGATAGAAAATACGAACAAGGACGAAACACAAATAGAGAAAAGACAAGAGAATGATTCGAAGACGAAAGAGAAACGGTTACCGATCGAAGGAGGCAGCGACAGTCGAAAAGAGGTCAAGATAGAACGGTCTGTGGTGATTGATGTTGATTCTTCGATTTAAGGTTTGACAAAAAAACAGAAAAAAAAATTGAAGAAAGAATAAGACTAGAAGAGATTAGAGAATGGAGAGTGGGTGAGTGGGAAAAAGAAGTTTGGCAAAAAAGAGCCACTTAAGTTAAAAAAAATAAAATAAAATAACAGCTTGTGGGTTGGCCCGTAAGCCCACCAGGATTGGCTCGTGGACCGCTTGGCTCGTGACGGTTCAGCCATTAAATTCGTTTTTATATCAGCCTCTATTTTTCTAACCCAACTCGATAAAAACAGGTTCGATTCAGATTGGCTCGTGGGTTGTGGGCCCATTTGACATCCCAATGCAGAGTGGCATTTTAGTAAATATCCTTAGATATTTATGATTGGATTGGGAATAGTGAAAAGGCATTCCCTTGGATAATCATATTGTATTTTTTTTTAACAATTTTACGAATATCAAGATATAACAGGGATTTAATAAAAAATAATAATAATAATAATGTAAAAATCGAATTGTGACATTTTTCACGAATTGGCTAATTTGAGCATTTAGACGGGTTTGTCAAAACGCAAACAATAAAATTAAATTGGTCCAACGTGACCCCACCAAACATTTGCATGCCGCAATAAAGTTCCTATCTCTCATCATGTTCATTATTGATGTAATATATGACCTGGAAATAAATCATAATCATATATATGATTTTTTTTTTTACAAATATATATGATTTTTTTTGTCCATGGAAGTTTTATTTTCCATTTACCACCACGGATTAGGTTATATTGTTTTATGGACGATACACTTGGAATTACCGGTCAATAATTTAACAGTGCTAGTGACAACAATTTTTTTTATTGTAGTGAATATAATGTTCATTTGTATTAATAACTTCAAATTCTAGCTAATTCGTAATTACAGAATTATATTGTTTGAAGTTTAATTACACATATCAGAATAAAATTCAGAACTAATTGTAGACGGAATTGAATGTATAGCTGGAATTCAATTCAATCTTTTAAGCATTTTACAAAATCCAATAAACATGCACCGATTGAAATAAATAAATAAAAACAATGAAAAATGGATGAATCATATATGATTCAAAGTTGAAATCAAAATCGAAAACAATCCAATTAAAATTTTATTAACAGAAAATTTTACCGATTCTACTAAAGCCCGAAAACCGATTTTGTTATTTTCGGATTATATTATATTATTATTATACATTTTTCCAAAAAAAAATACAGAAAACCCCCCAATATATAAACCCAAATTGTACACCCCCATTCAAAGTTTCAAACCATAACCATGTATATATAACTTGTTACAATAGGTAAAGTAAAAGCTCAGAAAACAACCCTAGTTCGGCTTAATTTCCCTACGGCATTCCCAAGATTCAAATCTGCTAAACCTACCCCCCGTATATATATATATACATACATTATATATACATTATATATATATATATATTGCTCCATAGTCAAAGTAATTGATGTAGTAGCTTGAAGGGGGGGAGAGAGAGAGAGTTCCTAACTTTTGTGACACTAATAATAACACAATAATACACACCTCCTAAGAATTTATTGCTCAACCACCTCTTCTAACTTATAACCACACCACAGCCTTCCTCGTAAATACACACACACATGTATATATATATATATACACACTTTTTTTATTTGATTTTAACCTACAAATCGATTCGCCAACCGAGAGAGAGAGAGAAAAACACACAGGGAGACGAGAGAGAGAAGAGAGTGAAAACACTCCTATTCCTGTTCCTCACAAGGGTATTCTCGTAATTTCAAGACAATGTCGTCGGCAGTGATCCACACGGTGAAGGCAGAAGAAGGGCGGCCTGCGACGGCTGAGCGACCGTCGGCAGGACCAGTTTTCCGGTGTAAGTACGCCGTGAACGGCCTTCTCGAGCCGCCGCCGGAGCTACAGTCTCCTTGGCAGCTCTTTAGGTACGGAAACCTTCAAACAATTATGTTTTTACGAATTTAGGGTTTGGGAATAACATTAATCCAGAATGTTTTACGATAAACAAATCTGAATCTGAATGACCAAACGATGAATGAGCAACACGTTGTAAATCTTAATCCCAATGGTGGGATCCATCGAATTGATATATATGTGTGTATATATATATATGTTTGAATGTTATAACCATTTCAAATGTGTGTATACAGTGAGGCTGCAAAACAATATCCGAATTGCCAAATGTTAGGCCGCCGCAAAGTTAATGATTCTAAGGTAAATAATTTGGTCCGATTTTAAACTTTTGTTTTTAAATCAAACTTTTATTTAACACCTTTCCAAATGTCACCCTCAGGTTTTCAAATTTTCGGTTTGGCCCCGAACATTTGAAATGTTCTTTTTCAGCCATTCCCAAGTTACATCGAGGGGATATTAAAAATGAATGATGTACCGACTTGATTATATGCTAATGAATATCTACAGGTCGGTCCATACACATGGATCACGTATAAGGAAGCTTATGATGCTGCGATTCGAGTTGGATCGGCTATCAGAAGCCGAGGTGTGGAACCGGTACGAATACCGTTCTGTCGGTTCAATCGATCATATTCTCAAATGCAGAACTTAAATTCATAACACGCATTCTTATTTAATCAGGGAAATTGTTGCGGAATATATGGATCGAATTGTCCGGAATGGATTATAGCGATGGAGGTAAACCGAAAAGCTTTAAGTCCATGAATCGAATTTCTTAAAAATCTCGGGGTCAAAATTTAATCGTAATTTTACGTGGATGTTCAATTGTGCAGGCATGCATGAGCCAAGCCATAACCTACGTACCATTATACGAAACTTTGGGTACTCTATACGTATTTCTTTATTCAAAAACATCAAATGAGTAATTTCAAATTCTTCTCTTAATTAACGCGGCTTTAAATGAAAATTATTCCATAATAATAATAATGTCTCAATTACAGGAGCAAACGCAGTAGAGTTCATCATCAACCATGCAGAGGTTTCTATAGTATTTGTTCAAGAGAAGAAGATTCCTTCGGTAAAATTCTTTCCTGTATCAAATATTGTGTATCTTATTTATTTTCATTATATCTATATTTCAGTTTTTACTCCATTCGATAATTATTTGGTAACACAACATTTCGTCGCTCATTTCATCACCCAAGAATTAGGGTAAAATTGAATCTAGACACTTTGAATATGTCGGCAACTTGCAAATTCAGGATTCTGATGTTAGAACTAACAGAGTTCTTTCTAAAGTTTCAGTATGATTCGCAATCTTGATTTTTTTTTTATCATTTCTTTAACATCGAATACATACGAATAACATTTGCGGGGATATATCGAATTTACATTAACCCTTTTCGGAAAATGCTTTTGCAGATTCTGTCATGTCTTCCAGGCTGTGTTTTCAATCTGAAGAGTAAGTTATGAACATAACTAAAACATATTTGGTAATTAAATTTGTGAGGTTTTAATCGATGAACTGATCGATCGGGTTTCGAATTCAGCTATTGTCAGCTTCGGTAACATCTCGAGCGGCCAAAAGGAAGAAGCTGAGAAACATAGGATCTCTCTGTATTCATGGCAAGAGTTTTCCCTTACGGTATGTAATATCAAAGCAAGTTATATATATATATATATATACACACACACAACAACAACAAAAACATCGCCTTAATCCCAAATACACACACATAACTTATTAAATTTCTTGGTAACCCTTGAGTCATATAACGAAGTGGTTATCAATTTGCGCCACCAATTATGTTGTATGGGCTTTACTGTGACGTAGATTGAATGATGATGGCTTCCAAGTAGGACAATCAGAAGTTTGTTGCCTTTAGAGTAATATTTACAAAACGTGAAGGACGTATTTGAAATATGACATTTTTTTTACAGGGAGAGTCAGAACCGGAACTACCACGTAAGCAAAGAAGCGATGTGTGCACGATAATGTACACAAGTGGGACGACAGGAGAACCCAAAGGAGTGATCCTCAATAACTCGGCACTTTTGACCCAAGTCCTGTCCATTGACAAAATGCTCCTTGTCGCTGACCGATCGGTACATATTATATATCTAATGAAATTAGGATGGGTGTTTCGGTATTCGGTTCGGAAATGATTTGATTCTATTTTTTCGAATTTACAAAATTATGTATCAATTGTTTATTATATTATATTCGGTTCGGTTTTAGTTTAATTCGGTTCCAATTTTAATTAAGAAAATTTTAGATATTTTTCGGATTTTTTTTTTTAAATTCGATTCGGTTCGATTATATTTCGAAAAATTCGGTTTTCTAAAAATAATATCGTTTAGATTTTGGACTGTTCAAACAAAAAAATACAGTATTTTCGGTTTGGTTTTGAAAAATTGACCAAAACGTATGCCCCTAAATGAAATACAACTAATGAAAATGTTAAAATATGTAAGATTTTTTGTTTTGTTTTTTTTTTAAAAAAAATTTCAGTGTGACAGTGGAGATGTGTTCTTCTCGTACTTACCATTAGCTCATGTGTATGATCAAGTCATGGAGATCTACTTCTTCTCTAGAGGCTCCTCTGTCGGATACTGGCGTGGCGTAAGAATCCATATTTCCATTTCCGCCCCTCTTTTTCTCACTTCTCTCAGATTTGATCCCCCAACTTCTCATCTTTATTCTCGCAGGACATTAAATATCTGATAGACGATGTTCAAGAACTGAAACCCACAGCGTTCTGCGGCGTTCCAAGAGTTTATGACAAGATCTATGCTGGTAAGAAAATGATTCAACATGAGATCGGAACCGATCTTTTTCGATATATATATATGCAGACTTGCTTTGTGTATACACATCCATTAGCTTATCAATCACACAAAATCTTTCATAAAAATTAGGGTTTCATGTTTAGTTGTACTAAAAATCGAAGATACACAGAAATCACGAAACAGGCAAAAGCATAGAATATTTCTTCTCGCCCAAGAAAGTGAATGTTTCCTGCAAATTCTGCACTTCCGTTTTGTAACCTTTCTTTTTCCTCAAATTATTATATGATACATATCTTTGTTTTGTTGAAACATTTGTTACATTTGGAACTGCATTCAATTATGTGGATGCAGGCGTTATGCAGAAGATTTCAGCTAGTGGCTTGTTACGCAAGAAACTATTCGAATTCGCCTATAACTAGTGAGTATATATCCTCCTCGTACTCGGTTCTTTTGTTCGAATAAATACAAACGAAAGGAGCCGATGATCAAGAAAATTCCCGTCTTATATGTGACAGTAAATTGGGGAATATGAGAAAAGGGTTGCCTCAAGAAGAAGCATCTCCTCGACTAGACAGGCTTGTGTTCGATAAGGTTAGCGATACCTAGATCATTATGTGTGTGTATATGTATGTATGTGTGTGTGTGTGTATATATATGTCGGAGAAAGTGAAATTTTGTGATTGTCTGCAGATAAAAGAAGCATTAGGGGGAAGAGCTCATATGTTGTTCTCTGGAGCGGCTCCTCTCCCTCGCCATGTAGAAGAGTTCTTGAGGATAATCCCTGGTTCTAATCTCTCCCAAGGTTATGGTGAGTCCATATATATATGTGTGTGTGTCATTATAACACAAATAATAATCAATATATATATATAATCATGCACATGTAAAATATACAACAGGACTTACAGAGAGCTGCGGAGGAAGTTTCACAACGCTTGCCGGAATATTCAGTATGGTGAGTACGGTGGGAGTTCCGATGCCAACCGTCGAGGCGAGGCTAGTCTCGGTTCCCGAGATGGGATATGACGCGTTCTCCACCGATGATGTGCCGCGTGGCGAGATTTGTCTTAGGGGAACCTCCATGTTCTCCGGGTACCACAAGAGAGAAGACTTAACTGATCAAGTTTTAATCGATGGATGGTTCCACACAGGTAAGTTTTTCATTTTTGGCTAATGAGCCCTCAATATTTTTCCCATTTGCCGTACAGTTCATACTCTAAAAAACCGAAAATTCACCTAATAAATCATCAGTAAAAGCCGATTTTGTGTCTTAAACACGTAATCAGATGCTATGAAATCACTCTTTGCATTCATTTCCTCCAAAAACATGTTATACCTCTACTATATACTATAAAAATCTTCACATAAACGTGTAATATTTTGATATCGAAAAAGGTTTTTTTTTTTCGGTTTTACGAATATCGACTACTTTTAACAAAATCGAATCTTAAAAACCGGTTTTGTAATCACGTAAATTTAGTGCCTTGGGAAAGCATTAGATCTTAAAAATTCAGAAACATTTTATATACCTCTACTATATACTACAAAATCTTAAATACGAAAATGTAAAACATTCCGATATTGAAAAAGGGTTTGTCCTATTTTACGAAATATCAACTACTTTTAACATGATGGATGGGAATACGAGTGATCATTTTGATATCGGTAACGATACATCTTATACGAAGGTATATCATGTTTTTATTTGAAAAAACCGAAATATATATTCCCGAGCAGGAGATATAGGAGAATGGCAAGAAGATGGGTCGATGAAGATAATAGACAGGAAGAAGAACATCTTCAAGTTGTCCCAAGGTGAATACATTGCAGTCGAAAACCTCGAGAACACTTACTCAAGGTGTCCTCTCGTCGCCCAAGTACGTTCACATCCACCGCCTTTCTCCTACAAAAACAAATGACAGAATCTTTTATTATATGTCGATTGAGGTTTTTATTTTTCCATTTGGATCATTTAAA
The DNA here is from genome assembly GCF_000463585.1 of Tarenaya hassleriana. NCBI lineage: Eukaryota > Viridiplantae > Streptophyta > Magnoliopsida > Brassicales > Cleomaceae > Tarenaya > Tarenaya hassleriana. The sequence goes on along the minus strand of NW_010971205.1, from coordinate 265,300 downwards.
AAAAAAACTTTTTTTGTTTATTCTTGTTTATGAATGGATATAGATTTGGGTGTACGGAAACAGCTTCGAGTCATTCTTGGTGGGAGTGGTAGTTCCCGAGAGACAAACACTCGAGGATTGGACGAAACTGAACAATGAGACACCCAAAGACTTCGAGTCTCTGTGTCAGAATCCGAAGGCCAAGAAATACATCTTGGACCAACTCAACAGCACCGCTAAGCAATTTCAAGTAAGTGTATATATATATTCCAAATTTGTTATCATACGACTTTTAAAAAAAAACAATTATTGTATTTAAAGGTGGTGCATTTTAAAATAGGGGAGTAAAAAACAATTCTGACCGGAATCAATATATTTCTTTGATTTCAGTCATATGTTTTTTAGGATCTAACCAAAACCTAACCGAGTACTTTTTTAGAACCGAATAAATTGAATAATAAAACCAAATCATGCATCAGTCAATGAGCAAAGTCCCCAAAATTTAAAATACGGTAGGAAAAATTCTAACTCGAGCCTATTTTGGTTCAGTTTAATACGATTTCTTTAAAGTCTAACCAGAAACTAAACATTTTCTTAAACCGAATAAATTAATTAAGATATCGTATCATGACCCACTAAATTAGAAAATATCTAAAACATTCAGTTTACCTTGGAAATAGGCAAATCGAAATTCTAAGGGAATATTGTAAAAAAAAATATGAACTTTTTAAATTTGGAAAATAAATATATGAATTTCTAGTTTTGTATAAAAATACAAAAATTTTAAAACTTTCATGTAAATCCACAAAAACATTAAGCTCAATTGATTTTTTTGTGTGGTTGTATGCCAGAAATTTTAAATTTTTTGTATTTTTATATAAACTTGTGTGGGTTTACACAAAAATTTTCAAAATTTATGTATTTTTATACAAAATTAGAAGTTTATGCATTTATTCGTCCAATTAAAAAAGTTCATATATTTTTTTTGCTATATTGCAAACACTAGGTTGTTTCTATGTTATATATATATATATATATATATATGGTCATCACTAATTAAATATTTTGTGTGTTTGTGTAATGCAGCTTAAAGGGTTTGAGATGTTGAAAGCAGTTTATTTGGAGCCAAATCCATTTGATATTGAAAAAGATCTCATAACCCCAACTTTCAAACTGAAAAGGCCTCAGCTTCTCAACCATTACAAGGTATGCACTCTTCATATATATAATCTTCAAAAAATATATTCTCAATCTTTTTAATAAATATTCTCAAATATATTTAACAAAAACTCATTATTCTACTTCCTTAAGATTAAATATTTCTGACCATTTTTCATTGTTTCCTTTTTCAGGACATAATCGATCGACTCTATAGAGAAGCGAAAGGTTCCAGGGAATAGAAAACCTTTATATATATATATATATATATATATATATATATATTGTGTAAAACTGTAAGTCTAATATGTTGTGTTTGGGTCCAATCTAAACCATAATCCATGAGGAATTCTTCTAAAGTTTGTTGATGCGTAACATGTTAGCTACACTAATTTCGGTTTCCGATTTGGTATTATAAATCTTTGCTTTTGACAAAAACAAATATAACCATTCCGTGCAAATTTTTATTCCATTTAGATTTTATTCGGATTTTATTTAATTTCAATTTTTATTTAAAAATTATGTTCATTTCTCAGATTATTTTAGATTATATTGAAATTTTATTTACATTCTATTAATATGTTACAATTGAGGATTATTTTTTAGTTCTTTTTTAGTCCCAAGAAATTGATACCTAATAATTTGATGAAAAATGAATTTTACAGTTGGAATCACAGAGCCTTTTTCCTATGTAAGGAACTAACTTGTGCTGAAATAATTAAAATACCAATTTTACAAGCACAAACAAAAAAAAAATATTTTTTTAAGAAGTAATAAAACAGACTCCTATTGGCTATTAGTCATGTGACACTCTAATGATAGAATTCGGAAGTCCGAAAACTGATATAGAACAATCCGTATAAAATTTTAAAAAAATTTGGTTTAACATAATAACATATCCGATTTTATATATTATAATAGAAAAAAAATGACATTTATGCTGGAATTGTTGCAAATTTTAAAAAGGTATGAGTTGGGATTCCACTTCTCTTGGGAGATTTTTAAACGAAGAGGGGATAATCTTTTACAAAAGAAAAAGAAACTTCGTTGTTCACTTGATATCTTAAAGTGTGGAGCTTTTTCCCCTTTCCCATTTACGCACAAAGTTGCAATTATGTTTTAGCATTTTCTAAGTTGATATTGATAATACATGGATAGAAAATGCTTGAATCTAATAACGTCCAACGGTATAAATTTTCTAAAACCGAAAAATGACTCTAAACGAATAATAAAATACCAAAAAAAAGGAACAAAACTTTAACTTCTTTTGGAAAATCGATTTTTTTATTAATACAAATCAAATTTTAAACCGGTCGAGTCCATTTTTGGTTTATTCCATAAAAAAACACCTGAACCTGTTAAATTGTTCCCTAAACAACCCTGAATTTGCAACGTTCAAAAAACAAATCTCAAACTTTGGAAAGTTTGCAAATCCACCCACATTTTTTAACCTTTGACTATTTTGACCATATTTTCAAACGTGACACCTTTAGACTGCTAAATATGCTTCCCCGTCATTGACACCTCACATGACAAATTTAATCCGAATCGGTTTAATAAACCGAATTACCCAATACAAAACCGGATTTAACCAAAAGACAAAAAAGAAAAAAGAGAATGAAACCTTGTATTTCTTAAACCTGAAAAATCTAAAACCAAAATGCCTACCTTGCATGCAAACAAGTTGTTACGAATTGGATAGAGTCCGACCAAAAATACATAATCTATAACTGGATTTCAAAAAGATTCATGAAGTACCTCTGAGAAAGGAGATGATATCTCTAGAACATGGACGAGTCCGGTGGTGCTCCATAGAGGCTCTTCCACGAACACGGTATCCGCCATTTCCCGTCTTCGCCTCCTGCGGAAAAATAAAAGGCGGTGTAAAACTGATTAGGTTAAACCCGAATATCACGAGCGCCCGCCGCCTGGGATATGATCTGATTCAGACATCACCTCGAAAGTTGTCGGGACCGAGACCGGTAAGTTTGGAAGCAGATTCTGCAAGAAGAAAAGCTTCAGGGATGTTGTCCCCCTCCGAACAGTAACATAGCAAGCAAGTGACCTTCAATCCTCTTGCCTGATCTCAACAACATAAATACCCGAGTGTAATTATTCGATCTCGGTGTGGCATAATCAAGAAAAATAGGGGTGGGCATTCGGTTCGTTTATGAATAGATCTAACCAATTCAAACAAGATAACATGTAAACATAACTGAACCAAATCTGATGGAAACCAAAAGGTCATAATTTTTTAAAATGAACAAATCATACCGAACAAAATATAAAAATAACCAGATTTTTTTTCTTCTGAAAATGAACATTTTTATCATTTAAAACAGAAATCAAACCGAACCAAATCTAACATAAACACAAAATGCCCACCCCCACCCACCGGTAAAGAACAACCATCCTCGAAATTTGCAGTAATGACAAGATTGTACAGACGGGTTTAACCCATGACCTGATTTGAAATTGGCAACTGAAAGGTGTGGAAACGATGAGCAGACTCGGGTATTACCTTGAAAGCCGAAAAAAGAGCTGCAAATGGCAAGCTTGGATAGTAATCTATGTCTTCCAATTCATCTTCAGACGGAGGAGTCATCTCTTCTGAACTGTTTTCATCAAAGACGGAGCTAAGATATCGCCAACATCTGCCTGTCGGGTCATACTCATCCAACCTTTTGAATCCAATTCGCTCCAACTGGTCATCTGTTCCATCAGATTTCGTGCTGGACAGATAATTCACCTGAGAGCCACTAGAAGAATTGCCAGATAACTAAGAACATAAGTAACTCGTAATAACTCGTTAACAGTAGGAATGAGAAAGCAAGATTAAGCTTTCATTTTTTGAGCATAATAGGAAAACTCGAGGAAACACGAAAATACAAGTTATAGTTACCTTGACATATCCAATTTTTGCAGCTTTTGGAAGTCCAAACTCGAAAGGATGACAACATGCTTCTTTCCACTTGCAGAAGCAAAATCCGCTATATTCTTAGCAAAATTAATCATCATTCCCTGTTTAAGAAGAAAAAACGGAACCTCAGAGTTTTTTCCTAAATTCAAAAAACTCCACAACAAACTAACACTAAAAAGGTCGACTACTAGAATAAGGCAAGAAAATGACAAAACAGATAACATAGTCGGCTACATTAGTTTGATTTTTTCAAATAACTATGATTACAAGCATCAGATGATACTCCTAAAGTTAACGCTCTTGCGACAAGAAAGAGGAAAGCTACTTCTGCACATGAAGATTTGTATTAAGTACCTTCACAACTGGAGATCGTTGTTGAACAAGAGTAATCCCATTTGACAATGAATCATAGACTGAAAAGACATAAACGAAGCAAAATCCATGAGTTCATATAAATGAAACAAACAAAACTGGCATCGACAAATCAGAGGAAAAAGCCATAGTTAACGGTATAACAAGGAACGTGCGCTATGGCATCTAACAAAATAATATAACCAGGGCCAACTACAACTTCCCAATTCAATCAAACATTACAATCGCCTCTGCAACATCATTTCAAAGTTCTCAGTTGAGCTGTTTGGCTACTGAGAAAATGCAGCAAAAATGAGAGAGAGAGAGAGAGAGAGAGAGATTGGGAAAATTTCTGACATTTCATCACTTGCAGCATATGTTCCTTATATACTAAGACAAATCTGCAATATCTAACCAATCTTCTAACATACTATCAGCACATTAGCCACACTAACAATTCTAATACTCCAATCACTAGAAATCTCCAAGACACATACCAAACCAAGGATCAAGCAAGCGGCAAAGCTAATGACAGGACAATGATATCAACCCTAATCTTAACGAAACAAACGAGAAATGACTTGTGATACCGTGAGAGGTTCACCTTCAAGAGGAAGAGCAATTTCACCACAAGGAAGAGGGCCATAAGCATCATTTCCAACGCATGGAAGCATAAATGGATCATCCAAATAACCCACTCTCTCCGCTCCCATGGACGAAACCAGAAGATCAACTGCGAGCTGCCCCACATTCCCCACGGATAATGCAGGCTGGTGAATGGGAAAAATACATCTACAGCTCAGAAAATCTATACTCCTCTTCGAGAAAGATTGTTTGCGTTTTCCTATCGGTTTTTTCAGAAACAAAATCAAAGAACAAAAACAAATCTGTGTTTTCGTATGTTTTCTAAGAAACAGAATCAAAGGACTGAAAAGAATCTTAACTATCTTACGAAGAGATTGAAGTTCCCGGAAAAATGGACAAACAAAACTTGGCCTAGTTTCTAACTTTCTCAAGACTTGTCCGTTTCCTCCATTTTCCTCTATTTTCCCATCAGCCGAACACATTTCTGAACGAAATTACACTTCGTACGCTAAAAAATATTTAAAACGAACAAAGATTCGCGGAAGAAGAAAACCAAAATCGAAACGGGGAAACCAGAGGAAAATAACAAACAAACCAGAATCAAAGTCGAGCAGTCTTGATGCATACGCTTTCCTTCTTCCACAATGAACTCCATGAGCAACTCTGGAACCGAAAAAACCCTAAGTGCAGACTCAGAGAAGCAGAAGTGGTGAACGTTTCTCGACCAATTTGAGATTTCTGCTCGAAAAAACTGGGAAATAGTA
>NW_010971205.1:250536-259526 GCF_000463585.1 Tarenaya hassleriana | reverse complement strand
TCCTACGCAGGAGAGATGTCGCTGGGCCCCTCGTGGAAATCAAGAGTAAAGTCGTCCAGGAGCTTGAAGAATAAGTCATGGAAGGATTTAGGCTACATGGGCTACATCGGCTCCGAAACATATTGGGTCACAAAAGCCCAGACAGTTTCATCTTCCGTACGGTCCAATACCAATAATTTGGAATATCAGATTTCAATTTACAGATTTTGGATATTCCACGCGTATTTAAAATAGGGAGTATAACAAAAAAAAACATAAATTTTTAAATTTGATAAATAAATATATAAAATTTTAATTTGATATAAAAATACATAAATTCTAAAATTTTTCCTGTAATACCATACAAATTTGTATAGATATACACAAATTTTGAAAAATTTCAAATATAACTTTAAAAAATAAATTAAATTTAGTATTTTTGTGAGTTTACGTAAAAAAATATCAAATTTTATTTATTTTTATACAAAATTAGAAGTTCATATATATTTATTTACCAAATTTTAAAAATTCATGTGTTATTTTGCAATATTCTAGATATCTTGATAATAAAAATGTAAAATATAAATTACATTTTAATTAAGGCATTTTAATTAAGGCCTTGAATGATAGGAGTTTTTGGAGTTTTTAGAATCCAAAAACAAAAAAAAACAACATTCAAGTTTTTACAAAATTATTTTTCCTAAAAACTTGGAAAGCCATTTTAGTGAAAAAATCAATAAAAAACCAAAAGCTACTTTTTTTGAGTTTTCAAATATTATAAAATCCAAAAGCCAAAAACCAAAAACCAAAAACCAAAATCCAAAAACTAAAACCAAAAACCCAAAATAAAAGCCATCTCCATTCAAAGCCTAAAAAATTTGATATGCTTTTTACTCATCCAAATCATTGTTGGGTCTGAATCCCAATCCAATGTCCGCATAATCTTCTTTGCCTGTTTTTTGATCTTGCATCGTCGAAGATTTCGTGAATACATAAATGTACGTACAAATGAAATAATCACATCATGGAACCAAGTCCCATACTCATAACATGATCCCTGAAATTCTTAATTGGTATGCCCTTAGTCAGAGGATCGGCAATCATCAATTCAGTGCTAATGTGTTCAATGACCACTTTCTTTTCCGCAACACGTTCTCTTACGGCTAAGTACTTGATGTCGATGTGTTTACTTCGACTTCCACTCTTATTGTTCTTAGCCATGAAGTTAGCAGCTGAATTATCACAATATAATCTCAATGGCCTAGCAATAGAATCCACAATTCTAAGCCCGGATATGAAATTCTTCAACCATACACCATGCGACGTTGCCTCGAAACATGAAACGAACTCGACTTCCATAGTGGAAATAGCGGTCAATGTCTGCTTGCCACTCCTCCATGATATAGCTCCACCGGCAGGCATAAATACATATCCAGATGTTGACTTACGCGAGTCAACACAGCCAACAAAGTCTGAATCTGAGTAACCGGTGACCTCTAAATCGTCCGTTCGTCTATACATAAGCATGTGATCCTTTGTACCTTGTAGGTACCTCATCACCTTCTTTGCAGCTTTCCAGTGGTCCAAACCTGGATTACTTTGATATCTCCCTAACATTCCCACGACAAATGCAATGTCAGGTCTTGTGCAAACCTGAGCATACATAAGGCTTCCAACGGCAGAAGCATATGGAATGTTCTTCATTTGTTTCCGTTCGAGTTCATTTTTCGGGCATTGATTCAAATTGAACCTATCACCCTTCACAATAGGTGATGGACTCGGTGAACAATCGTTCATCCGAAACCTCTCCAAGACTTTATTGATATAGGTCTCCTGAGAAAAACCTAGAATACATCTAGATCTATCTCTATGGATCTTAATGTCGATGACATAAGATGTCTCACCCATATCCTTCATGTCAAAATTCTTAGAGAGAAATTGTTTCGCCTCATACAACAACCCTTTGTCATTGGTTGCAAGTAAAATGTCATTCACATATAGAATAAGGAAACAAATCTTACTCCCACTGACCTTCTGGTATATGCAGTTATCCATGGTATTTTCTTCGAAGCCAAATGAAGAAATAACACCATGAAATTTCAAATACCACAGACGGGAAGCTTGTTTCAATCCATATATGGATCTCTTAAGTTTGCAAAACAAATGCTCACCACTACTAGAGGAGAATCCTTCAGGTTGTCTCATGTAAACCTCTTCCTCTAGTTCACCATTGAGGAATGTCGTTTTCACATCCATTTGATGTAAATCCATATCAAAATGGGCAACTAATGCCATGATCACACGAAAAGAATCTTTCTTTGATACATGAGAAAAAGTCTCCTTGTAATCGATTCCTTCTTTCTGAGTGGATCCTTTGGCTACGAGTCTTGCTTTATATGTTTCGATGTTGCCCAATGCGTCTTTCTTGGTTTTGAAGACCCATTTACAACCAATGGCTTTTACACCATTAGGCAACTCGACAAGATCACAGACTCTATTCGATTCCATCGAATCCATCTCATCTTTCATGGCACTATACCATAAGTCAGATTCCTTACAACTCATGGCTTGTGAAAACGTTTCAGGATCATTTTCGGCTCCAACATTATACTCACACTCTTGTAGATACACCATATAGTCATCTGAAATTGCTGATTTCCGTACTCTACTAGATCGTCTCAACGTTGTATCAACATTTTCCTGAGGATCATGTTGTACAACCGGTTCAACAATTTCAGGCATTTGTTGAACATGATCTACTGGATCATCAGCTTGTGGAGTTTCAGGAACTGGTTGTTCAACACGCACTGAAACTGGATAAGTGCGACGAACGACAACAGTTCGAAGGTGACTTGAAGTAGAAGGTTGTGAAATAGAGTGATCGCTCTCAGATCTTTCTCCTAATGATCTGTCACTCCCCCTAATCAAGTCATTCTCAAGAAATTTTGCATTTCTTGGCTCCACAATCCGTGTACTCTGAGATAGACAATAAAATCTGTATTCCTTAGACCTTTCAGCATATCCAATGAAATACTCACTAATGGTCATTGGGTCTAACTTCTTCTCTTGTGGGTTATAAACTCTTACTTCAGACGGACATCCCCAATCGCGTACATGTCGCAAACTCGGTTTCCAACCTTTAAACAACTCGAAAGGTGTCTTTGAGACAGCCTTAGTTGGAACTCGGTTTAATATGTACACCGCCGTTTTAAGAGCTTCATTCCACAAGGACTTAGGAAGTTTTGAGTATGATAACATACTCCGCACCATGTCCAATAATGTTCGGTTTTTCCTTTCCGCTACACCATTCTGGCTCGGAGAACCAGGTGTGGTATATTGGGCAACAATCCCATGTTCAGCAAGAAACTTCGCAAAAGGACCGGGTGCTTGTTCATTTTCAGTGTATCTACCGTAATATTCACCACCCCTATCTGATCTCACGATCTTTATTTGCTTACTGCATTGTTTCTCTACTTCGGCCTTAAAGAGTTTAAAAGCATCTAGTGCTTCACTCTTGTTATCAAGAATGTAGAGATACATGTATCGCGAGTAATCATCTATGAAAGTGATGAAATATTTCTGTCGATATGCATCCATGTCTGGACAACATATATCTGAATGTATGATCTCTAATAGATCTGAACTCCTCTTTGCACCTTTCTTTGATGTATTAGTCTGCTTTCTCTTTATGCAGTCCACACAAGTTTCGAAATCAGAAAAATCTAGAGTACTAAGTACCCCATCTTTTACCAATCTCTTAACCCTCTCAATGGAGATGTGTCACAATCTCCGATGCCATAACATAGAGGATTCTTCATTCACAACACATCTTTTAATACCAACATGAACATGCATCGTAGCATAACCGTTATCATTTTGCACATTAAGTCGAAAAAGACCATCAGACAATGTACCATTCCCAACAATATCATATTTATAGATAAGATCGAAACCATAGTCTGAAAAGTTGAAGGAATAACCAAAAGGTACAAGTCTTGAAACGGAAATTAAATTCCTAGAAAAACCAGGAACATAAAAAGGTCTTTTCCAACATAAGTATATAACCATTACTTAAAACTAGATAACATGTTCCAACAGCCTCCACATGTGAGCGCATCTTGTTTCCCGAATAGATGCATTGCTCACTTCCCACTGGCTTCCTTAGGTTTTGCAAACCCTGTAGAGAATTCGTAACATGGATTGTAGGACCAGAATCAATCCACCATGTGTTGTGACCAACATCGATCATATTAGATTCATAACAAACGAGTGTAAGTGAGTTACCTTTCTTAACAAACCACTCTTGGAATCTCTGGCAATCCTTCTTCATGTGTCCCTTCTTCTTACAGAAGAAACACTTGGATTCCTTCTTGATGTTTCCTTGAGAAGTCAATTTTTCCTTCCATTTCTTTTTGGCTTGGTATTTCACTTTTCCTTGAGTTGCCAAATGCACACTCTCTCCACCTTCCATAAGCAACCTTCCTTCCTCTTGAACACACATGTTCAACAGTTCGTTGATCGACCATTTATCCTTATGTGTGTTGTAAGAGATCTTGAAGGGTCCGTATTGCTGCGGCAAAGAGTTCAAAATGTAATGCACAAGGAAAGAGTCAGACATGGTAACCTCAAGTGTTTTGAGTTGAGCCGCTAAATCCCTCATTTGCATGATGTGTTCACGCACTCCTTTGGTACTGGTGAGCCTCAAAGTGGAAAACTTCATAATCAGGGTGCTCGCAATGCCTTATCTGAAGACTCAAATTGTTCATCAATAGCCTTCAGTAGCATACGGACATTGTCATACTGCTCGATCAAGCCCCGAATGCCAGATGAGATGTTTGTCTTTATGAACATAACGCTGAGGCGATTAGATCGCTCCCACCTTTCATAAAGTTCAATCTCCTCAAGCTCACTCTCCTCAGTAATCGGAGGCGGTTCGTCTTTCTGAATAGCATAGTCAATGTCCATCCACCCCAAATGAAGTAGGATTCTTTCTTTCCACACCTTATAGTTATCCCCTTTGAGCTCGGAAATATCGCATTTCATGTCGGAGACATTCATAGGTTGAAAAACTGCTCAAAACAGATCAATATATACATGCTTATGTTAATAAAATTAAGGCAACTTTATGTGATGTTTTACCAATGTAAAACCATTAACAATATGAATCATATGACATAAAAACTGTATGTGGGCTAAGTTTCTAATTCAAATAGATTCATTTAGCTTAATGATGAAACCATCAGATTATATTCATTTCTCAATCCCTATGGGTAAATCAAGAAACATAATCGACTTTTCACCCTAATTAATTACATAAATATAATAAAATTTCATGTAGGATAAATTTTATTATATCAATGTGATTAATTACAGTCAATGTCTTTAACTAAATATGATCCAATAACAAATTTATGTATAATTTTATTCTCATCAAATATGTTGTGGCAATCCTCTGGGTTGAATAAATTATACGGATCACAAGACATATATTAAATAAAGACAATATAACATCGAGAAATAGGTTTGGTCCCGTGGCTGTGCCTTCCCATACATAATCAAGGTTTTGGGTTCGAATGCACATGCAAATGTTTTAGGGTTCGAACCCATCTGAGTATGTCTATGTAATATTATTTATTTATTATTTTAATATTATATGTATGGCATGTACCGAAGCAAACCCTAAAACTTTCATTTCATGTTCTCTGAAGCTTCTTCCTTTCTTATGTCCGTCATTCTCCTCTGCCATTTTTTTTAATTTTGTTCTCCCACCTCCGACGACAATGGCGATTCCGGTGATAGTTTATAACCGACAACCATCACCGAATCGTCTCCATAAATGTCATCACGGAGATCGAAACCGAGAACAAAGACATTGCAGAGAACAAAGAAATGGCAGACAACAGAGTCAAAGGAACGAGAGCCATGATTTCAACAATTAAGGTATCTCTATTCTTGATAGTTTCTTAATGATTCTAACAATTGTTTTCTGTATTAATTTTAGTTAAAGAAAAAATTATTCCAATCATGTCAGATTTCATGAAAATTAACTATAAAAATACCGAAAATTCATGAACAACAAATTTTCAAGGCAGAGGATAAAACCTGCTCTGATACCAAATGTAAGTTTAAAATTCTTTAAACTCATCTAAGTCATGATCTTCAATATTCATCACTTTAACATACAAGATCATGAATGCGGAAATAAAATTCTGAATCAGAAAAACATACCTCCAGCCATTGAAATTCTTGAGTTCAAATATGAATTCTTCTAAGCTATAGCAATCACAAACGATGGTGTATTTGTTCTGTCTGTTTGCTTAGCCTAGGGATCCAGATTTATGCCCTTTTAATAGTTTTTTCCCCATCAGAAAAAACTGATATTTGACAGTTAATCACGCAGTTAACATTGAGTAAATATTGGACCACTGATCAACGTAGGAGTTTTCTAATATGGGAAGTTATTGAAAAACTTCCAACATAAAAATCAAGGTACATAATAGAAGAAAAATGAAAAAGTTTGCACTTCCAAAACTAAAAACAATCAGTTCTATTCACTTGAAAAAAAATGTTAAATACAACTTATTTTTTGTTAGAACCACACTCAAATATCATAGCGAGACAATCTGAAGATTTATGATTTCTATCGATCGATTTTAACCCGAGGGAGTTGATATTTTGGTATCAAATTATGCATTCAAGTGTAAGTTATTCAATTTTTAGTTTAACTTAATTGGATGGATAAGGCTTATATTATAGAGTTTCAAATTTTTTTTAATAAAATCATTTATCCGAATCCTAGAATGAATAATTATCTCACGTGTCGATAACTTAAATCATTTTTAATACCTATAGAATTATTTTATGACAAATGTTATTTTGACCACAATATACAAAGTAAATGAATTTTTCGAAAAGAATTGTGGATATTTTCTAGGATAAAAAATACAATTTTTAAATTATGACAAAATAACAGTATAGGGTTTTAATAGTCACAATATGCAAAGTATGTTTCGAAGAGAATCGTATAGATTTTTCTAGTACAAAAAAAGTTAAGGGTCTAAATTGTGACAAAATAAAAATATAAAGTTTAAATGGTCACAATATATATAAAGTACATGCTTTTTTTTTAAAGTATCTAATTGTATTAATTGTTCTAAGACAAAATAAAATATAGAGTTTAAATTACAAAAAATAAAAATACAAAGTTTTTTTGGCTATTTCTTATAACTTAAATGATAAGGGGAGAATATGAGATAGTAAATGGAATTGTGGAAAGATTAAAATCACTATATTGTTTGTCTCATAACAAAATTAATTAATGCAATCAAACAAATCCAAACAGACATCATCTTATCTGCTTTTGTAATTACTAGGATAACATTTTATTTTACAGCAAATTCACCGTTTTTATTTAATTATTTTTGGAGTGCGCCAATAAAACGTGTTTATTACGCGAGAAAAAACAAAAACATAGCAGTAATATTGAACTGAAGGTTTATCTGATTTACCCTTAATATCACTACAAAAAACATGTCATTTTCAACAGAAAAATCCGTTGAAAATGGCCTAAAATCCGTTGAAATTATACAATTTCAACGGATTTTCAACGGATAATTTCCGTTGCAATATCGTCGTTGAAAAAAATTATTCGTTGAAAACCGTTAAAAATATCAACGAAATTTCAACGGAATTATCCGTTGATATTTTCAACGGAATTTTCAAACGAAATCCGTTGATATTTTCAACGGAATTTTCAACTGAAATCCGTTGATATTTTCAACGGAATTTTCAACCGAAATCCGTTGAAAATTTAACGAAAAATTTTAAAACGTATTCTCCATCCCGGACTCATACTGCGACTGCGATTTGCCTCGACCCTTAACCCGTGTGACACCCGTAACCCGTCTCCCGCTCACGAGTTGTGCCACATGGACGCCCAAATATATAATAAAATAGCGGGAATTTAAAAACATTTTATTTTATTACACACGCAGCGCAAAAACCAGTATATGTTTACAAACCCACGTACAGTAGTATACACACCAACATAAGGACGGTAACTGTAATAAAATACAAAGTCAGGTCACCGCCCGTACAAGCCAACATAAGTCCAAAGAAAGAAAAGTACATGATCCAGATAGCTCCTCACACGTCACCAGTACCCTCGTCCTGCTGCTGCCAATACTGCTCCGTGCCTGAAACGTTGCATAACAACGTCCATAAGCTACGTGCTTAGTGAGTACTTCGGGTTAGACCCGAAGATCATACTCAAATTGCAAATGGCCAAACACAATCAATAGTATGCACACGGTACATATAGGTGTACACATATATATACACACTCCATGCCATCAAACATCGTTCACTCAATCGCACAATTAATTCACTTTTCACACACACTCAGTCCGCATGATGTATCATCGGACATAACCGTCAAATCATCTCTATGTGCATCGCACACATAGGATACCGCAAGGATCTGGTCTCACCAGTCCAGGACATATGTACACAAGTCATAACTCGACCCATCGGGTCTCTCAGTAATAACCGTACCGTCAAATCATCTCCACGTGTGCATCACACACGTGGGTAAGGACGCTCCATGTGCAACGCACATCCCCCGCTCTCCTCGGCAATCGCCGGAACAATAAAACACGCCATCCAAATCCCTACTCCATAAAACATAATACATCAACCATCCCCTCTGACATCGATGTCACCTCTCGATGCCAGAGCGCCAGGTGCCCCCACCAGGCCACCACCGACTATGTCGAGCGAAGTCAGTACACAACTGACAACCTCTCGCCGGCCGTCCGCCACGGAGAAACTCATTGGACCCGAGCTCAGGTCTTTCTGAGTTCCTTCGCATAACCCCGTCGGGAGAATCGCTCAATCCCGAGTCACGGGTAAATGTATTGCCAGTCTCTGCCGGGAGAATCACTCAATCCCGATCCCGTTCCATAGCTAGTGGAACGTTGGCGCGGTTACAGTGTAACCGTAGGATTTCCTCA
>NW_010971205.1:246130-247150 GCF_000463585.1 Tarenaya hassleriana | reverse complement strand
GAGCCGCCACAAACCCTAGAGTAAGAACCTCAGACGTCCTAGATTCTGATGAGAGCTTAGAGAAGCTTGATTTTGAGTTCTAGGATTGGAATATCGATTCCAAGTCAAGGACATCGGTTTTTCTCTTCACAAATCCTAGCAGATACGTTCCAAAGCGTTGGAATTCATCCCGCCGGTGTGGATACGTGTAGAGGAGTTGTGCTTTCAACTCTCGGTGATTAAAACAGGCCCTGGATCTATTGATACTTCCAGATCTTGAAAGAACGAGGTAAGTATTCGAATCCCACGACGATATACACGATTGTTCGGGTTATTACACAATTGGTTTTGTGTGACGTTTGGCTAGGTTTAGATCTTTCCTTCCGCTGCGTGAAACCTAGAAACCAAACCCTAGATCGATGAGATCGCATGCTAGGAACCTGAAGGGAACCCCAACAGCGGTTACAGTGTAACCGTAGGATTTCCTCAACCCCGTGATAGCCGAATCACTCAAGACTATCACGTGTATCATCGGCTCCAAGCTCTGCCCGTGGGCAACCAATCACAATCATGTCTCCTCAATATGAAACCCGACCCGGGTCAGAGATCATAAAGAGGAGATCCCAACAATGCAACCATCGGGATATCACCTCAAACCCGCTACAATCACACGCTCAACCATATCCCGGCCCTCCGGAATAAAGTCTCACGCCATGCCAACTACCCGATTCCCCAATCACATGCATTCATATATTATTATACCTATTCGGGTATACACACGTTCTTACTTGTCATTTTGGTTGTCTCGTTTCCTTTACATTCATTTGATTCCTTTTATCCTCCGATCCGATCAAATTGGGTCCGACCATTCCGGATTACCAATTCAGCTCGTTCCGAAGGTTTTACTTACCGTAAGTCGGTTTCATTCAAGTTTCATGAGGTTCGGGTAGGAAACAGGTCAGGATTGATTGGGTATAGGGGTCGGTTGCGTCGGATCTCGCCCGAGCCGACGAAACGGACCGGAAGAAGGAAACAGGGGTC
>NW_010971205.1:244013-244736 GCF_000463585.1 Tarenaya hassleriana | reverse complement strand
GGAGAAAGACGGCGGAGTTTCTCGGTTCTGTCCGTCGTCGGAACGGACGGTCCGGTAAGGCGGAACGGACGTTCCGCTTGGTCTGGAACGGACGGTCTGCTTGTCAGACCGGACGTTCTGGACCGTTTTCGCCCGTTTTTCTCGCTCGTTTCGGTCCAATCCTTCGGGTCAACTTGGTTAGGTCTGATTCTATGTTCTTGAGCATTTCTCCGGCACCTAAACGATCCTCTAGGATTTGGTGCAGAGAAAAGAAACTCTCGGGGCATTATATTCCGTTGGAATAGTCGATCTTCTTCTCCTTGCCTCTTCTTCGTTCGGTTCGGTTGGTTCACGTTAAACCAATTCGCCCGAGCGGCTTCATGTCGTGGTCTATTCCTCGTTAATCCTTTTAACGAAAATTAAGGGCTTATCGCCTAATCATCTCATTTCCATTGATCAAGCGTCGTCAATTTCGGTTTATATCTCTCTAATCCTTTTACCGAAATTCGGGGTGTTACAATTCCACCCCCCTTAAAATGATTTCGTCCTCGAATTCAGAGTAAGGTTAGTTGAATGCTTCACCTTACATTTTCCCACATAGTGTTGGAATATCCTCATTCCACCACTACGCTTCCGCTGCGCATTCCTTTTTAAGTTATGACATCCCGTCCTAATTGTTGGATGTCATTTTCTTGAAATTCCTTTACTTGTTATGTCGCCCGTGATGTGATACCGCGCGTCTAA
>NW_010971205.1:233045-237482 GCF_000463585.1 Tarenaya hassleriana | reverse complement strand
GTTAGATCTAAGAGCTCTACGAGTAAAGCACTTGTCAAGGCCTCGATCGTACGTGTCATGGGCCATGCCAAAGCTGGGTGTGTTGTGCTATCTTGATAATACATATGTATATACATAATATATACATATTTATACGTATCAATTTTTATATTTATATATATATATATACATGCTTAAATATATATACGTATACATAAAATATTGTTTATATATAAATATATATATATATATATATATCCAATCGATTTTTCAAAAAAAAAATTCGTTGAAAAGTTCAATCGATTTTTTCAACTAAAATTGTTCTAAATTTCGTAAAATATTTCAACCGATATCTGTTGAAAATTTCAACCGATTTTTTCAACCGAAATCCGTTGAATTTTTCAACCGCAATCCGTTGAAAAATTATTTTTCAACTGAAATCCGTTGGAATTGCGTTGAAATTTTTCAACGGAATTTTTCAACGGCAATCCTTGAAATGATCGACGAAATTTTAACGGAATTTGTCGTTGAAAAGCCGTTGAAATTTCGTTGAAAAAATTTCAACGGATAAATCCGTTGAAAAATTCCGTTGAAAATCGCGTGTTTTTTTGTAGTGTATGCTACATATACTTCTATCTCTACCCTTCTCTAAATAAAAAAAATCTTACTTCTATTATACCCTCTAAAATATTTGATGACCAAAATACCCTTATGTTATTATTTTAGATTTAATTTTTTTAATGTCAAAACTTAGAGTTTTTCTCTCCTCTCTCTTCCCCTTATTTCGCTCCCTCTCTTCGACGGAGCTCTCTCTCTTACACGATTTCTTTTTCTTCTGAAACTTGCTTCTTCTTCTTTAAAATCCGGTGAAATCAAAGCTAAATCTTTCATAAATCAGAGAGAAACTTGTAAAATGTAAAGTATTATTGAAATCCCAGTTTTTTTATGCACATTTTCGAATCTTGAATTTTTTTTTAAAATTGATGTTTCTTCAGATTATTTTCTTCTAATTTTTTGTTGTTTCCTACCAAGAATGACCTTGTTGTTTTGAATGTCGTGTAGTCATAATAGATCTGTGTCAGATCTGGATTTTGGATGTTTATAAAATGTGTAGTGTGTCACGGTTCACAGAGGTCACTTTCACCATGAACAACATGAGAATATAGTCATAAAGTTCACAATATATACCTTTCCACATGAGTGAATATGCATAACATTCATACAGATCACAATACACAAAGATTATGAGCCACAAGGTCACACGACCACACAGTGACATTATCACATGGTCACGGGTGATTAGAATAACAGTTCGCATGGGTCACAAGTATGACGAAGTCACAAGGTTATATGGACACATGGCCACAAGGTCACAAGGTCACAAGGTCACATGATCACATGGTTCAGAATGTTTAGATTGTTAATAATGGCAATACGAGTCACATGATCACGCGGTGAAATGGTCACGCAACCACATTGTTGAGAATGGTTGGATTGGTGATTATTGGCACGTTGTCACATGGTCACATTGTTACATATTCACATTGTTTGTTCATAATCGACAACTTGATCTTTGATCTTCGTTTTATAACTGTGTTTTCTGCAGCTATGATGGATGGACGAGAGGAGAGATCAACAATTGTGTATTTTTTGTATGATGGTAGATGGGTAGTAAAAAAGAATGGAGAATATGAATGGGAAGGAAGGGTTATGGAAAACCAAAGATTGTTATTCTTTTGTTCTCCCTGTGAGGTGACCTTCAATGAACTTGTTAGAGACTTATGTTCTGAGATGAAGGTGGAGAAAGATAAAATAGAGATGAAGTTGAGCTATTTACCAAATGTGAAAGAAAACAGAAAGCCCACTTACTTGTGAAATGACAAGCATGTTCATATTTATCTAGTGGATAAAATAAATGGAATGCGAGGTATGCTTTACGTAGAGATTGTGGAGATTGAAGAGGCACATGTGAAAGGTGAATATGAGCAAAATGTTGAAGCGCAATCTGTAATTCCTGCTGATGGAAGTGTTGTTGGAGGAAATGGAAGACAAAATGTGGTAGATTATGAGGATTGTGTTTTGTTGAGCCCTAATTTTAAGAATAAAGTTGGGAGTAATAATGTGGTGATTGTTTGGACCTTGTGGTAGTAGAGAACTCTTTGTTTTCTAATTCCATGTTCAATTTCAGTGATGGATTGAATATAACAATTGGACATGAGTTCAACAATAAAGAAGCAGCACAAGAATATATTCGAAAGGGTGCAGCAATGACTCGTTTCAGTTATATTACACTGAAGTCTGATAAGAAATTGTGGAAAATCAGATGCAAATTTGCTGGATCAGGGTGTAATTGGAAGTTGCATACTGTTGGTTTAGTGTTCTGTGATATACTGTTTACGAGCTTTACTTGGATACATTTGATGTATTGACACTTTCTATGAGTTTATAGATGAGTGTTTGATTCATTACATATTGTGCATACTTGATATGTTATGAAATCCATGTATTGTTATGAACAATACTAAACTCCCTAGTCATGTATCATTGTGGGAATAATGATATACTAAGACTAGTATGATGTGTGATTGATGATCATATAGATGATCATAGGTATTGGATACGATCACAATCATAGGTATTCGTTGGAGAACGGTATACTGGAATGACCCGCATGAGATTGTCACATGGACTAGCGTAATGACTTGAATCTCATATGGCGGTTCCATGATTGGATCCTAAGACCTAAGACATCTACGGAATCCAATATGAGGAATTACGTGCTTTGAATACGTCAAACATCCTGCGTAGCAGGAGGACTATAAAGGCGTGTATCAGGTACGAAACGAATCATGTGTTGGATTATAGATAGTCAAGATGAGATTTGTACCTCTCGTAAAAGAGAGAGATATCGCTGGGCCCCTCGTGTGAGCGAGACTGTAAAAATGTGTGGCCGCACTATAGACGAATGTCATCTATTTCAGACAGTCGAACTCAATGAACGAGAAAGCAGTCGAATCAGATAAGGTGGCTTGTCCATGTCTTATGTTCGACATATGATATCGCGATACAAAAGGATCATCAACCGAAATCATCACTGGCATTCGTAAGATCACGAACAAACTCTATTCGAGATAGGTAGTCATAATGTCTTGCTAGAGACCGCCTATGACTTGTATATCCGGAATAGAGATTTCAGGTTATACTGCTATATCGAATGAGCCTATAGGGTCACACACGCAGGGAAGGACGAAACGCACGAGAAAACAACGGAAAAACCAAGATGGAAGGGTCTGGAACGAATGGACCAGAAGTCCGGAACGGACGGTCTGCCAGGTCCAGACCCGATGGTCCACGATTAGTCGCAGACCGTCCATTCTAAAGGTTGGAACGGACGGTCCGAGTTGATAGCAGACCGTCCGTTCTGGCTTGCTGGAACGGACGGTCCACGTGTAATTCTGGACCGTCCGTTCCGGGTTTCGGATTTTTCGGAAATTAGATCGAGTTAGGGTTAAATCACCTTATAAGAAGGAGATTAAAAAACCCTAATCGTTCAAGAGACTGAGGGAGCCGTCTGGTGCAGACTTTTGACAGCTTTTGGTGAGATCCAAAAGATCCAAGAGTTTCCAAGTCTCGTTTTCTCGAAGCGATAAACCGAATAGCAGATTCGGATCCTAGCAGACAAGTTCCAACTGTTGGAATCCATCCCGAGGTGTGGATACGTGTAAAGGGCGAGGTATTCTTCCTCCTTTTCGTGATCAGACGAATTCTTCAATTGATACAGGCCCCGGATCGATTGAGGTAAGCGTTCTAACGTTTCTACGAATCATAGAAGCATGGTTCTAGGGTTTTATTAAATTTTTGTTTTACATCCACTTCGCAAACCCTAGAATCGATCTCTTAGGAATAGGATTCGCTCTAGAGATCCCAGGAAACCCAACAGTGGTATCAGAGCCTGGTTGCTCTGTTTTTGATTTCGTAGAACCCGATCACGCACGTTTTAGGATTTGAATTGTTTGAATCCATGTTTGCTTTGAATTCTATGCATGTTTGATGATTGAATCTATGGTAGATTGCATGTTTCATGTTGCATAGAGTGCAGGAGTTCGAATTTTGGGTCCACAGACGAATTCAGATCGGTTTCGGGTCTGAACGGGGCCGAGAATGCGAAAAACGTGATCTGATCACGTGACCAAACCCTAGACCATCCGTTATGGGTTTACCAGACCAGACAGTCCAGGGGTGACAGACTGAGGATAGACCGAAAGGTTTGGACCGTCCGTTCTGAGACAGTGGACCGTCCGTTCAAGAGTGTCTGGATCGTCTGGTCTGTAGAAACACGTGGTCCGTCCGTTCTCACACGTAGACCGTCCGTTCTACATTCAGCATGGACGGTCCGAGACCCAGACTCTAAGATTTTTCGTTTTCTGATCCGATTGTGCAATCGTTGCTTAATCTGAT
>NW_010971205.1:231672-232610 GCF_000463585.1 Tarenaya hassleriana | reverse complement strand
ATGCTTGATCTAAGTGTGGTTTCGAAAATCCCTTGTTTATGTAATGCTAAGCGTGTACCTTCCATTACTAGAGCGCCTGTCAAGGTATCAATCGTCCGTAACACGGGTCATGCCAAAGCTGAGCGTGCCGGATTATCTTTGTGAGGCAGGGTGGGAAATCGTTGTTCCCACAGCTTGAATATGGTTTACCTTAGGTTAAGTTGTCAAGTTTGACTTGAGACTTAATGGTACAGATGAGGCGAGTATGCAATGATATTCGATATCATAGTCTCATAAAAGGATCTAAGAGTCACATTGGATGTGATTGACATTAGATGTCTACCTAAATAGCATAAGGCTGAGTGTAAAAACTTGTTCTTATGTGAAATACGAATCTTAGTCCCATATAAAAAATTATTGTAGGGTTAATTTTCTACATGGGAATATAGTTTGTGTTTACATCTATGTTGTCATTGGTTGATGATGGACTAGCTGGTAGTAGATCATGGATATGTTGACATTGATTGATGATGGACTAGCTGGTAGTAGATCATTGATAGAATCTGCATTTTGTTTTTGTTCGTTCTATTTTGTCTTTTTTTTGTAGGATATGGCGTCAACCGGTAGCGTACCGAGTTTGACGATGCGATCTATCCTTGAGAAGGATAAGTTGACCGGGACAAACTTCTTAGACTGGTATCGGAACTTGAGAATTGTTCTCAAGCACGATAAGAAGTCGTACGTCCTGCTGGAAGGGGCTCTACCACCAGAGCCTGCGGCCAACGCCACGAGAGCCGTCAGAGATGCTTGGTTGAAGCATCAGACTGACGACAATGAGATCTCCTGTCTCATGTTGGGAAGCATGGCCCCGAATCTACAGAGGCAGTTTGAGGGGAAGAGTGTGTTTGATATGATCAATCAGCTCAAGACCATGTTTGAGGAGCTAGCGCGTACTGAAA
>NW_010971205.1:230527-231475 GCF_000463585.1 Tarenaya hassleriana | reverse complement strand
GGGATGACTAAGAGCTTAGCCGAACTGCATGGGATGCTGAAATCGGCCGAGCAGGATATTGTGGTGTCCAAGACTGTGCTTGCTGTTGAGAAAAACTCCAGCAAGAAGCGGCGGGGTAAAGCCAAGAAAAAGGCAACGAAGAAGGCAAAAGTTGCCCCTGCGCATAAGCCTAAACCCGATAAGGGTGACTGTCATTACTGCGGAGTGTCTGGACACTGGAAGCATAATTGTCACCTTTACTTGGAGGATCTGAAGGACAAGAAGCTTAGTGAAGCTTCTGCCTCAGGTATTCATGTTATAGAAACTAACATGTGTACTACATCTTCGTGGGTATTGGATACCGGAAGTGCCTCATACATTTGTGGAAATGTGCAGGGACTAAGAAGAAGTAGGATGTTAGCTAAGGGAGAAGCGGATCTACGTGTCGAAAATGGAGCAAGAGTTGATGCATTGTGTGTTGGCGTTTATGATTTGCATCTGCCTTCTGGACTTGTTTTAGAACTTAGTAATTGTTACTATGTGCCTGCGATTAACAGAAATATTATTTCTATTTCATGTCTGGATTTGGATGGTTTTTGATTTGTTATTGAGAACTCGAGTTTGATGATTTATCGAGATGACGTTTACTACGGTAATGGTTATCTAGTGAATGGTTTATACGTCTTGAATGATCAGCCTTAGAACTCAACGTCATCCATCTATAACGTGAGTACTAAACGGTTTAAGTCGAACAACTTAAACCCGACCTTCCTCTGGCATTGTCGTCTAGGCCATATAAATGAGAAGCGCATTCAGAAGCTTCATTCTGAAGGTCTTCTGGATTCATTTGACTTTGAGTCTCTTGAATCTTGCGAGTCTTGTTTGATGGGCAAGATGACAAAGCATATTTTCAAGGGGAAAGGACAGAGAGCGACAGAGTTATTGGATCTGATACATAGTGATGTATGC
>NW_010971205.1:229002-229644 GCF_000463585.1 Tarenaya hassleriana | reverse complement strand
AGAGTTCGTCTCCAAAAGAGTCAGTGGGAGTAGGATCGAACTTGAGGAAGTTCGAGAGCAGCAAGTAGACGCTGAGCCGAGTGAACAAGTTGAAGAAGTTCAACCTGTTTCACTGCCGGTTGTGACTCAACCTTCAACGAGTGAACCTCGGAGATCAGGCATGATTCGCCAAGAGCCTGTGAGATACGGATTTCTCGTGACTGGGAATGATGAACTCATGTTATTAGAACATGACGAGCCTACCACATACCCAGAGGCTATGGCGCGTCCAGATTCCGAGAAATGGCGCGAGGCTATGAAGTCGGAGATGCAATCCATGTCCGACAACCAAGTATGAACTCTGGTTGATGCATCTGAAGGGATAAAACCCATCGGTTGCAAGTGGATCTTCAAGAAGAAGACCGACATGGATGGTAACGTGCACACGTATAAGGCACGACTTGTGGCGAAAAGATTCCGTCAAATTCATGGTATTGACTATGATGAGACCTGTTCGCCTGTAGTTATGCTGAAGTCCATCAGGATCCTACTTTCCATAGTCGCATATTACGACTATGAGATATGACAAATGGATGTAAAGACCGCGTTCCTTAACGGGAACTTGACCGAGGATGTGTACATGACACAACCCGAAGGTTTTGT
>NW_010971205.1:224085-228310 GCF_000463585.1 Tarenaya hassleriana | reverse complement strand
CAGTCAGACCCGGATGACTACAGATCGCAGTCTGGCTATGTTTTCTGCTTGAACAGAGACGATGTTAGCTGGAAGAGTTCCAAGCAAGTGACCGTTGCAGATTCTACTACAGAAGCTGAGTATATTGCAGCGTCGGACGCAGAAAAGGAAGTTGTTTGGATCAGAAAGTTTGTTGGAGACTTGGGTGTCATTCCTAGTGTTGATAGCCCCATTGCTCTGTATTGTGACAACAATGGAGCAATCGCGAAGCGAAAGAACCCAGATCCCATCAACGATCCAAATACATACTCAGACGATTTCACCTTATCAGAGAGATCATAGTGTTGATAGCACATTTGCAGGGTGTCGACAGAAGACAACATTGCCGATCCGTTGACGAAGCCTCTCCCTTCGTCGAAGCATGAGGGTCATGTTAGGGATATGAGCATTAGATGTTTAGTAGTACATGATTAGAGCAAGTGGGAGATTGTTGGTTTAGTGCTCTGTGATGTACTGTTTATGAGCTTTACTTGGATACATTTGGTGTATTGACACTTTCTATGAGTTTATAGATGAGTGTTTGATTCATTACGTATTGTGCATACTTGATATGTTATGAAATCCATGTATTGTTATGAACAATACTAAACTCCCTAGTCATGTATCATTGTGAAAATAATGATATACTAAGACTAGTATGATGTGTGATTGATGATCATATAGATGATCATAGGTATTGGATACGATCACAATCATAGGTATTCGTTGGAGAACGGAATACTGGAATGACCCGCATGAGATTGTCACATGGACTAGCATCATGACTTGAATCTCATATGGCGGTTCCATGATTGGATCCTAAGACCTGAGACATCTACGGAATCCAACATGAGGAGTTGCGTGCTTTGAATACGTCCAACGTCTTGCGTAACAGGAGGACTATAAAGGCGTGTATCAGGTATGAAACGAATCATGTGTTGGATTGTAGATAGTCAAGATGGGATTTGTACCTCTCGTAAAAGAGAGAGATATCGCTGAGCCCCTCGTGTGAACGAGACTGTAGAAATGTGTGGCCGCACTATAGACGAACGTCGTCTATTTCAGACAGTCGAACTCAGTGAACGAGAAAGCAGTCAAATCAGATAAGGTGGCTTGTCCATGCCTTATGTTCGACATATGATATCGCGATACAAAAGGATCATCAACCGGAATCATCACTAGCGTTCGTAAGATCACGAACAAACTCTATTCGAGATAGGTAGTCATAGTGTCTTGCTAGAGATCGCCTATGACTTGTATATCCGGAATAGAGATTTCGGGTTATACTGCTATATCAAATGAGCCTACAGGGTCACACGTAGGGAAGGACGAAACGCACGAGAAAACGACGGAAAAACCAAGACGGAAGGGTCTGGAACAGACGGTCCGCCAGGTCCAGACCCGACGGTCCATGATTAGTCGCAGACCGTCCGTTCTAAAGGTTGGAATGGACTGTCCGAGTTGATAGCAGACCGTCCGTTCTGGCTTGTCTGGAACAGACGGTCCACGTGTAATTCTAGACCGTCCGTTCCGGGTTTCGGATTTTTCAGAAATTAGACCGAATTAGGGTTAAATCACCTTATAAGAAGGAGATTAAAAAACCCTAATCGTTCAAGAGACTGAGAGAGCCGTCTGGTGCAGACTTTTGACAGCTTTTGGCCAAAAGATCCAAGAGTTTCCAAGTCTCGTTTTCTCGAAGCGATAAACCGAATAGTAGATTCGGGTCCTAGCAGACAAGTTCCAACTGTTGGAATCCATCCCGAGGTGTGGATACGTTTAGAGGGCGAGATATTCTTCCTCCCTTTCGTGATCAGACGAATTCTTCAATTGATACAGGCCCCGGATCGATTGAGGTAAGCGTTCTAACGTTTCTACGAATCATAGAAGCATGGTTCTAGGGTTTTCTTAAATTTGTGTTTTACATCCGCTGCGCAAACCCTAGAATCGATCTCTTAGGAATAGGATTCGCTCTAGAGATCCTAGAAAACCCAACACGTACGACATTGATCTCAAACTCGAAACGTTGGAGTGTAAGAAAACACAATCCTATTCATAGTTGCAAACCCGTATCAGAATCAAGTGAAGCTATAAAAGGTACAAAGAAATTGGTTAGAGATTATTTGACGGAAGAATTTCCCGGTAAACTCGATTGTACTCCTTCAGCAAATGAAATAATAGACCGTGTGAAATCTAAGTACGACACAACTGTAACGTATTTGACGGAATTACGAGGCAAACACATTGCTGAAAGTGAGATTCGAGGTGATCCTATTGAGCATTTTAGAAAACTTCCCGGGTGGTTGTATATGCTGCAAAAGAGAAACCCCAAAAAAATTGTAAGTCTTGAGTTGGACAAAGATGAGAAAAGCTTCAAATACCTCTTCATTGCATTGGGTGCAGCGGTAAGAGGATGAAACTACTTGCGTAAAGTTATTGCTATTGATGCAACATTTTTGACAGGTCAGTACAAAGACACATTGGTCGTTGCAACTGCACAAGACGGTGACCACCACCAATATCCGTTAGCCTGAGGTATAATCGACAGAGAGAAAGATGCATCATGGAGGTGGTTTATAGAAAAGTTAACAATGGCAATCTCAGATGGACATGATGTCGTCGTGATATCTGATCGACATAAAAGCATAATAAAGGCCGTTAGAGAAGTGTACAAAGAAGCTGGCCACGGATTTTGTGCGAGGCACATAATGCATAATTTGAAAGTGAAGGTTAATCAAGGCATGAGAGGAAAGAGTTCAAGAGGTGAAACTGTCGCTGAAAGATTCTTCAGATGCGCGGAAGCTTATACATTGCAAGAGTTTGAAGACCGATTTAATGATCTGAAGAACAGGTATGAGCTTTCTAACCATTATTATCAATTGATTGATTCTAGACCAAGGGACCATGGGACCATGTGACCATGTGACCGTGGGACAATGGGACTGTGGGATCATATGACTCTGTCACCTTGTGCACTTGATCTTGTGACCATTTGATTGTTGTGTAGGTATCCAAAAGTGGATGAGTATATGCAGAAAGAAGAACTTGACCCCGAGAAGTGGGCGAGATCTAAATTTAAGTGAGAACGGTATAACTTATTGACTACAAATGGGGCCGAATCAATCAACTCTGTGTTGAAGAAAGCTAAAAGATTTCCGGTGCTAGGCTTGCTTGACATTTGTTTTTCAAAGATAGTGGAATGATTCGATAGGCATAGAGTGGAAGCAGGATCTGCCGATGATTCTCAAAAACTGACACCGCATGTTGATAAAGTGCTACATGAGTGATACGAGATGGCATGTACGTATGAGGTGTTGGTGTTATCTACGGGTTCCTAGCATGCGATCATATCGATCTAAGGTTTGGTTTACTACGTTTCATGCAGCGGAAGAAAGATCTAAAACTAGTCAAACGTCACACGCAATCAAACTCGCAAAACCCGAAAGATCGTGTATATCACCGAGGGAATCGTTACTTACCTCGTTCTCGATGAGACTTGAAGTTTATTTCGATCCGGGGCCTGTTCTAAATCACCTAGGACTGAAGTTACAGTCCCTCTACACGTATCCACTCCGACGGGAAGGATTCCAAACGATTTGGAACGAATCTGCTAGGATTAGTGAAGAAAAGGGTAACTCAAGAGACGAGATCCAATCCCGGGACAATAGAAATCGAAGAGAACAGCTTCTCTAGGGTTCTAGGATGTTTCTCTGAGTTTTAGGTCGGCCTTAATTAAGTTTGGACGAAAACCCCAAACTTAAATAAGATTAGAAAACCCTAAAAACGAATATTTGGAAATTTTCCGGATCCCGGTCCGCCGGACCAGGAGCTTGGTCCAGCGGATCAGACTTAGTCCGACGCTCGCGGACCGGCTGACCTGAAGGCTTGGTCTGGCTGACCACGTGTGATCAGCTCCGGACCAAGACCCTTCTCAGTCTTTCCGGTCCGCCTGGCCTCAGTCTTGGTCCGTCTGATTTGATCCGCTGTCTGGTCAGCGGCTGACCAACTCTTGGTCAGCCGGACCAGGCCTGGACAGATGACCTCGGACCGAGCTTCCGGATTAACGCACTGAAAACTCCTTTTCATGCTCGATTCGGTCAAATCTCGTTTCCATTCTTCGTATTTTTCACGTATAAGTCCATCCCTATTGGTGTGTGACCCTGTAGGCCCATTCTAAGTGGTAGTGACTTTAGGAACTTTTCCCGAACCA
>NW_010971205.1:223251-223578 GCF_000463585.1 Tarenaya hassleriana | reverse complement strand
TGATCTACATCCAACGCGTTGATCACACCTCATGCTAGTCTTCATTCAACATTGTTCCCACAATGATGACTGACTAGGGAGTTTAGAATCATTCTCTAATGATTCAAGGATGCCGAAATACAACAAACATGCTAATCGTATAACGGATAAATAATGCATTCATAAATCAATGAATCAATACAAAGTCAAATGCCATATCATGGATCATCCTAGAGCATTACAACCAACAATCTCCCACTACGCTCTATGATCTATCCTACAAGCATCTAATCCCCATACCCTTAACATGACCATCATGCTTTGACGAAGGGAGAGGCTTTGTCAATG
>NW_010971205.1:217847-218885 GCF_000463585.1 Tarenaya hassleriana | reverse complement strand
AGTATGGGATAGTGATACTCTATCACTGCATGTTCCTCATCCCATCCTTACCATCAGGTCCAATTCCGACTTGATAACCCAATTCAAGCTCAACCATATTCGAGCTATGAGAATCACAAATTCTCCATACTACCTCACCAAGATAATCAGGCATGCTCAGCTAGGGCATGACCCGTAACCATGACGATCGAGGCCTTGACAGTTGCTCTACTAATGGGCGGTAATAGCTTGAGATTAATCATGAGGAAGAGGACAAAATTTCGGACTTGAGAAGTGTCTGAGGTCCAGTCCGGAGCTGACCAGAATCTGGTCCGCCGGACTGACCTTGGTCAGCTTCTCTGGTCCGCCATTCTGTCCGTTTTCGGAGAAATTCTGAGCTTGGTCTGGAGCTGACCAGATTTGGTCAGCCCCGGACCAACTCAGTCTGTTTCTCCTGCTCCGAGCTGACCAGGAATCGGACTCAGTTCGAAAACTGAGCCTGGTCTGGGGCTGACCAAACTTGGTCAGCTCCGGACCAACTCAGTCCGTTTCCTTGGTCTGACTGACCTGGAATCGGAGCGCAGACTATCTGGTCTTGGTCCGGGGCTGACCAAACTTGGTCAGCTCCGGACCAACTCGGTCCTTTTCCTTGGTCAGTCGGCCGGTCTTCGTCTCGGACCCGTGTTGTTTTCGCCTGGTCCGCCGGACCAACTCTTGGTCCGAGGCTGACCAGCAAGAACTTTGGTCCTCCTGACCAAACACGCGGTCCGGAATCTGATTTGTCTGCTGGTCCGGCTGACCAACTCTTGGTCCGACTGACCGCGGACAAATCAGATTCGGAACACATTTTTTGGGCTTCAAAAATTAGGGTTTTGTCCCAGTTTCGACGCACCGTTAACCCGTCCGAGACTCCATACCATCCATGCATCATTCAACAATCACAAATATCATTAAACATGCATAGATTCAATGATTACATGCAATTTAACGATTAAATCATGCAATCATGCAACAGGCACGGCGATATACAGAAAACCAGGCTCTGATACCACTGTTGGG
>NW_010971205.1:214304-216837 GCF_000463585.1 Tarenaya hassleriana | reverse complement strand
GTTAGCCTCTAACAAGACGCCATGACCACCCATTTTGAATTGAGTTAGAGGTGATCTAACCAAGGCAATAACAGCTCGAGTTCTGATCCTTTATCTCACGATATCATGTGTTGAACAAGGGCATGGTTTGAGCCACCCTTCAAGTTCAACTGCTTTCTCGTCTTGGCAAATCGACTAGTAAAATAGATGCAACTTCATCTATAGCGTGGCCACGCGTTTTCATAGTCCGACTTCCACGAGGGGGCCCAGCGATATCTCTCCTGTTAAGGAGGTGACAAATCCCATATTGCATGTCTACTATCTCCATATGATTCGTGAACGTATCTGATCAACGCCGTTATAATCATCCGGTTAAAGACGATGTTTGACGCAGTCAAGACACGTGACTCCTCATATCAGATACTCTAGACGTCTCAGGTATGAGGATCCATAAACGAACCGCTGTATGAGATTCAAGTCATGACTCTGTCCATGTGACAATCTCATGCGGGTCATCCAGTCACTCGTTCACAACGAGTACCCATGATTGTGATCTACATCCAACGCGTTGATCACACCTCATGCTAGTCTTCATTCAACATTGTTCCCACAATGATGACTGACTAGGGAGTTTAGAATCATTCTCTAATGATTCAAGGATGCCGAAATACAACAACATGCTAATCGTATAACGGATAAATAATGCATTCATAAATAAATGAATCAATACAAAGTCAAATGTCATATCATGGATCATCCTAGAGCATTACAACCAACATGAGGTTACTGTGTTGAACTCTAATACAGAGGAGTTTGAAGTGAGGAATGAAAAGGGTAGAAAACACTTGGTCAGTATCGCAGATAGAACGTGCAGTTGCAGAGTATTTGATATCGATAAGATCCCATGCAGTCACGCCGTGGAAGCAGTTCATAAGGTTGGTAAATCGAGTATTATACCAAATTTATGTTCTCCATATTATCTGCAAGAGACATGGCGTCTTGCTTATCAAGAAACTGTTTATCCGGTCCTCGATTGTTGTGAATGGAGCATCGATGACCCAAATGTTGCAAATCTTGTGGTTTTGCCGCCTATAGTGGAAGACAAATGGAAAAGTGTGAGGCCTAAATAAAATCGGTTTTCTGGTCCCGGTGAAGTCCGAAAGAAAATCCATTGTGCAAAACGAACGTCAACATCAACAATTTCGGACAAAATGCCTCATCAAGATTGAACTATGATTTGTACAATAATGTTGTTAAGTATAATGTATAATGTTGAACTTTGTTACCGCCTATAGTGGAAGACAAATGGAAAAGTGTGAGGCCTAAATAAAATCGGTTTTCTGGTCCCGGTGAAGTCCGAAAGAAAATCCATTGTGCAAAACGAACGTCAACATCAACAATTTCGGACAAAATGCCTCATCAAGATTGAACTATGATTTGTACAATAATGTTGTTAAGTATAATGTATAATGTTGAACTTTGTTATTAGGGTAAAACCCCTAAAAAACCTCCAACTTGAAAAAATATATACAAATAAACCTTGATCTTGAAAAACTATCATTCAATCCCCGAACTTGTAACTTGTCACTGAATAAAACCTCGAACTTGCAAATTATTGCTCTAATAAACCTTTGACCGGTTTGACCACAATTTCAAACGATCGGAAATCCACGTATTAACGGATTGTTGATGTCACCTTATACATGTTATCAATTTTAGTTTAAAAAATGACATCAGCAATCCGTCAATACGTGGATTTTCGATCGTTTGAAATTGTGGTCAAACCGGTCAAAGGTTTATTAGAGCAATAATTTGCAAGTTCGAGGTTTTATTCAGTGACAAGTTACAAGTTCGGGGATTGAATGACAGTTTTTCAAGTTGAAGGTTTATTTGTATATATTTTTGCAAGTTGAAGGTTTTTTAGGGGTTTTACCCTTGTTATTATAACGGCGGAGAAGTAGGATCAAACTTTGCATAATGTTGGTATGTATTTGTTATTAAGTACTTGTTAAAATATGTGTATAATATTGTTATGTATTTGTTAAAATATTTCTGAATTAATTAATTTGTCGAAGATTTTAAATATATTCGTGTAACACATTTTAAATGTATTCGTGTAGCTCATTAGATAAGTTTTCATATAAATAATCGTTGTGACCTATTGTGACCTGCCTGTGACCTATGTGACCCGAGTGCAATTTTGTACTATGTGACTATTGTGACCGACTGTGACCTGTGACCAACTGTCGAAGATAATTACAGACCAAATCTTGATTTTTTAGCTTCGGCATAGTTAATCAGAGTTTATATAGCAAAAATGCAGTGCGTGTAAGAAAATTACAAAACATTATAACAGATTTGTAATACAAATACACCAAAATTGTCAAAAGTGTTCGTGAAATACTAAGAACATTTAAGGAGCACATATGTGTGTTGGTTGTAATGCTCTAGGATGATCCGTGATATGACATTTTGACTTTGTATTGATTCATTGGTTCATGAATGCATTACTCTTTCCGTTATATGATTGGCATGTTTG
Source organism: Tarenaya hassleriana (assembly GCF_000463585.1). Lineage (NCBI taxonomy): Eukaryota > Viridiplantae > Streptophyta > Magnoliopsida > Brassicales > Cleomaceae > Tarenaya > Tarenaya hassleriana. The sequence continues at coordinate 214,319 of NW_010971205.1, read as the reverse complement.
TTATATTTCGGTATC
>NW_010971205.1:212327-213637 GCF_000463585.1 Tarenaya hassleriana | reverse complement strand
GGCGTCTTGCTAGAGGCTAACCATGACTTGTAGATCGGGAATGGTTCTCGAGGCTGCTGCCACTGCGAATGGGCCTACAGGGTCACACACCATTAGGGATGGACTTATATGTGAAGTATCGGAAAGGAAGACTTGGATTTGGTCGAACAAACGGTTTTTCGGATCAAATCAGAGTGTCGAGACGAATTCAGCCTTCTGACTCGGACCGAGTCAGTTCCATGCAAGTCGAAGCCCAGAAAGTGTTTTCGGCCTGGCTGATGTTTTGACTCGGACCGAGTCAAAGTTTTGACTCGGACAGAGTCAATACTCAATGGGCCGAGTCATGAGTTGACAATGGGCCTGAGAAGATTCGTTCTGACTCGACCGAGTCAGAGTTCTGACTCGGACCAAGTCAATACTCGGAAAAAGTCTTCTAACTTATAAGGAGGTGTTGGACGCCGTCCTAAGAGGAGAACTCACTTTCAGAACCCAAAGACAGAGCAAAAACTCAGAAGAAATCGTTTCTTTAATAGTTTTAGCTCCCGGGATTAGATCCCACTTGATATACTTCACAGATCCTAGCAGATCGGTTCCAAAAGCGTTTGGAATCCTTCCCGTCGGTGTGGATACATGTAGAGGGACTGTAACTTCAGTCCTAGATGATTAAACAGGCCCCGGATCGACTCCTACTTCTGTTTCCTCAGGAAAGAGGTAATTATACGATTCCCACGGTGATATACACGTTCTTTCGGGTTATTGCACAATTGGTTTTGTGTGACGTTTGACTAGGTTTAGATCTTTTTCTTCCGCTGCATGAAACCTAGAAACGAAACCCTAGATCGATGAGATCGCATGCTAGGAACCCGTAGCGAAACCCAACAGTGGTATCAGAGCCTGGTTCTCTGTATATCGCTGTGCTTATTGCTTGCCTACATGATTTTAATGGTTAGAATTGCATGATAGGCTTGATCTATACATGTTTAATAATATTATGGATGTTATTTGATGCATGGATGAGTTTCTGGAAGTAGACGGCTTGATGGCGCATCGAAATAGGGTGAATTCCTAATTTTCGTAGCTTGAAAGTGTCTCTCAGAGTTTTGACTCGGACATACAGAGTTTTGACTCGACCGAGTCAAAACGATAGAGTCAGAACAACAAATCAGAGTTTTGACTCGGGAAGAGTCAAGTGTTGACTCGACAGAGTCAGAACAAATCAAAATCGAACAGACTTGACGAGGTTTCTGACTCAGACCGAGTCAAGTGTTGACTCGGACCGAGTCAGTACAGAAGGTTGTCTAGTTCGTCACGTTTTGGTTCGGACTGATTTG
>NW_010971205.1:211111-211370 GCF_000463585.1 Tarenaya hassleriana | reverse complement strand
GTCTCTGACCACGGCTTCTAGATCGATCATTGATGCTTATTGGAAGCACGAGGATGATGATCTGGACGTGTCCAGCTTGATGCTTGGAAAGATGTCTTCGGAATTGCGTGAGCAATTAGATGACATGGACAATTCATTGATGGTTGTTCAGTTGAATGTGTCATACCAAGAGAAAGCTGGGAGCCGAGGGAAGAATGATATGGTAGTTGTTGGAAAGAGTTCCACCAAAAGGAAACGTTCCAAGGGCAAGGGCAAGAGG
>NW_010971205.1:201051-210713 GCF_000463585.1 Tarenaya hassleriana | reverse complement strand
TGGGCGTCGTTCCTAGCATTGCAGATCCCATGCAGGAACATTATATCGATTTCATGATTAGACTCGGATGGTTTCAGATTTGTTATTGAGAACAAATGTATGTCCATTTATAGAGGCGATATATTCTATGGTAATGGTTACCAGTTTAATGGCCTTTATGTTTTGGAAGATGAACCATCTGGATACAAGTCGATCTATAATGTTAGTACCAAGAGGTTTAAGCCGAACGACTTAAACCCGACCTATCTCTGGCATTGTCGACTTGACCACATCAACGAGAAACACATTGTGAAGCTTCATTCTGATGGACTTCTTGATTCTTTTGATTATGAATCAATCGAATCATGCGATTGATGTTTGATGGGCAAGATGACAAAATCTCCTTTTACTAGAAAAGAAGAACGTGCTACAGAGTTGCTAGAACTCATACATAGTGATGTATGCGGTCCTATGAGCTCGCCCACTAGAGGAGGTTATCTGTACTTTGTTATGTTTACTGATGATTTTAGTAGGTACGGTTATTTCTACTTGATGAGACATAAATTTGAAACGCTTGAATTGTTCAAGACTTTCAGAAACGAAGTACAGAACCAACTTGGCAAGACGATCAAGTTGCTTCGATCTGATCGAGGTGGCGAGTATATGAACCAAGAGTTCACTGACTATCTGACAGATTGTGGGATTGTCTCATAGCTGACTCCACCTGGAACGCCACAATGGAATGGCGTTTCCGAGAGGAGGAACCGAACCTTATTGGATATGGTACGGTCTATGATGAGTCAGGTCGATCTTCCTAAATCCTTTTGGGGATATGCTTTTGAAACGGCAGCGCTTATACTGAACAACTGTCCAACAAAGTCGGTTTAGAAGACTCCATATGAGATATGGACTGGGAAGCATCCTAGGTTAACATTTATGAAGATTTGGGGATGCGATGTTTACGTGAAACGTCTGGCTTCTGATAAGCTATCCGCCAAGTCTGATAAATGCATATTTGTGGGTTACCCTAAGGAAACGAAAGGGTACTGGTTCTACAACCCATCTGAGAACAAAGTGTTTGTTGCTCGGAATGGATCTTTCTTGGAGAGAGAGTTCGTCTCCAAGAGAGTTAGTGGGAGTAGAATAGATCTCGGAGAAGTTCGAGAACCACAAATAGTCGAGGAACCGAGTGAACAGGGCGAATCGGTTCAACCTGTGTCACAAGTTGTTGAGACAGCACCTCCTAGTGAACCTCAGAGATCTGGTAGAATTCGCCAAGAGCTTACAAGATATGGATTTCTTGTGACTGGAAACGACGAACTCATGTTGTTAGAACATGACGAGCCTACGTCGTATTCAGAGGTTGTGGCGAGTTCCGATTCCGAGAAATGGCACCAGGCCATGGAGTCTGAGATGCAATCCATGTACGACAACAAAGTATGGACTTTGGTCGATTCATTCGATGGTATTAAGACCATTGGATGTAAGTGGGTTTTCAAGAAGAAAACCGACATGGATGGCATCGTGCATACCTATAAGGCATGACTCGTCGTGAAAGGGTTTCAGCAGATTCATGGTATAGACTATGATGAAACTTTTTCACCAGTTGTGATGCTTAAATCCATACGGATTTTGCTGGCCATAGCTGCGTATTATGACCACGAGATATGGCAGATGGATGTCAAGACTGCATTCCTTAACGGGAATTTGCTCGAGGATGTGTACATGACACAACCCGAGGGCTTTGTCGATCCTAGGAGTCCGAGGAAGGTATGCAAACTTCAGAGATCCATTTATGGACTGAAGCAGGCTTCGAGGAGCTGGAATCTTCGATTTGACGAGGCAGTCAAAACATTTGGCTTCCTGCAAAACAAAGATGAGCCATGCGTTTACAAGAAGGTCAGTGGGAGCGCAGTGGTCTTCCTTGTGCTTTATGTAGATGATATATTGCTCATCGGAAATAACATTCCTACCTTGCAAGGAGTAAAATCCTGGCTAGGATCGGTCTTTTCGATGAAGGACTTAGGATAAGCCGCCTATATTCTAGGAATCAAGATCTATAGAGATAGATCGAGAACGCTTTTTGGCCTAAGTCAGAGTACATACATTGACAAGGTCTTGAATCGGTTTAAGATGCAAGACTCCAAGAGGGGTGCCTTGCCAATGGGACATGATGTGGCTCTTAGCAAGACTCAGTGTCCAAAGACACAGGATGAGCGAGAGCGCATGAGTAGGATTCCATATGCCTCGGCAATTGGATCCATCATGTACGCCATGTTGTGTACTCGCCCGGATGAATCATAAGCATTAAGCATAAATGACTAGTAGATATCAATCTGCACCAGGTGAGGCTCACTGGATTGCGGTCAAGAACATCCTTAAGTACTTGAGAAGGACTAAGGATTTGTTCTTGGTGTATGGCGGATTGGAAGACGAGCTCGCTATAAGTGGTTATACCGATGCTAGTTTCCAAACCGATAGAGATGACTTCAGATCGCAGTCAGGTTATGTTTTCTGCCTGAACGGTGGGGCTATCAGTTGGAAGAGTTCCAAACAGCCAACCGTGGCAGATTCGACTACAGAAGCCGAGTACATAGCAGCATCGGATGCAGCTAAGGAAGCTGTTTGGATCAGGAAATTCGTGGGAGATCTGGGCGTCGTTCCTAGCATTGCAGATCCCATTGAGTTGTACTGTGACAACAATGGTGCGATCGCACAAGCTAAGGAACCCCGGTCACACCAGAGATCCAAACACATACTCAGGCGATTTCACTTGATCAGAGAAATCATCGACAAAGGAGACGTGAAGATAAGCAGAGTGTCGACGGATGATAATATTGCCGACCCATTGATGAAGCCTCTGGACAAAGGAGACGTGAAGATAAGCAGAGTGTCGACGGATGATAATATTGCCGACCCATTGATGAAGCCTCTGCCTTCGTCAAAACATGATGGTCATGTTAAGGGTATGGGGATTAGATGCTTGTAGGATAGATCATAGAGCATAGTGGGAGATTGTTGGTGTAATGCTCTAGGATGATCCGTGATATGACATTTTGACTTTGTATTGATTCATTGGTTCATGAATGCATTACTCTTCCCGTTATATGATTGGCATGTTTGTTATATTTCGGCATCCTTGAATCATTATAGAATGATTCTAAACACCCTGGTCAGTTATCATTGTGGGAACAATGATGAATTAAGACTAGCATGAGGTGTGATCGATGCATTGGATGCATATCACAATCATGGGTACTCGTTGTGAACGAGTGACTGGTTGACCCGCATGAGATTGTCACATGGACAGAGTCATGACTTGAATCTCATACAGCGGTTCGTTCTTGGATCCTCAGACCTGAGATGTCTGGAGTATCTGATATGAGGAGTGGCGTGTCTTGACTGCGTCAAACGTCGTCTTTAACCGGATGATCATAACGGCGTTGATCAGATACGTTCACGAATCATATGGAGATAGTAGACATGCAATATGAGACTTGTCATCTCCTCAACAGGAGAGATATCGTTGGGCCCTCTCGTGGAAATCGGACTATGAAAATGCGTGGCCACACTATAGATGAAGTTGCATCTATTTTATTAGTTGATTTGCCAAGACAAGAAAGCAGTTGAACTTGAAAGGTGGCTCAAATCATGCCATTGTTCAACATATGATATCGTGAGACAAAGGATCAGAACTCGAGCTGTTACTGCCTTGGTTAGATCACCTCTAACTCAATTCAACGTGGGTAGTCATGGCGTCTTGCTAGAGGCTAACCATGACTTGTAGATCGGGAATGGTTCTCGAGGCTGTTGCCACTACGAATGGGCCTACAGGGTCACACACCATTAGGGATAGACTTATATGTGAAGTATCGGAAAGGAAGACTTGGATTTGGTCGAACAAACGGTTTTTCGGATCAAATTAGAGTGTCGGGACGAATTCAGCCTTCTAACTCGGACCGAGTCGGTTTTTGACTCGGACCGAGTCAGTTAAAAGTGTTTTGGGCCTGGCTGATGTTTTGACTCGGACCGAGTCAAAGTTTTGTCTCGGACAGAGTCAATACTCAATGGGTCGAGTCAAGAGTTGACAATGGGCCTAGGCTGATTCATTCTGACTCGACCGAGTCAGAGTTCTGACTCGGACCGAGTCAATACTCGGAAAAAGTCTCTTTTCACAAGGATTAGGGTTTCTAACTTATAAGGAGGTGTTGGACGCCGTCCTAAGAGGAGAACTCACATTCAGAACTCAAAGACAGAGCAAAAACTCAGAAGAAATCGTTTCTTTAATAGTTTTAGCTCCGGGGATTAGATCTCACTTGATATACTTCATAGATCCTAGCAGATCGGTTCCAAAAGCGTTTGGAATCCTTCCCGCCGGTGTGGATACGTGTAGAGGGACTGTAACTTCAGTCCTAGGTGATTAAACAGGCCCCGGATCGACTCCTACTTTCGTTTTCTCAGGAAAGAGGTAAGTATACGATTCCCACGGTGATATACACGTTCTTTCGGGTTATTGCACAATTGGTTTTGTGTGACGTTTGACTAGGTTTAGATCTTTTTCTTCCGCTGCATGAAACCTAGAAACCAAACCCTAGATCGATGAGATCGCATGCTAGGAACCCGTAGCGAAACCCAACAATGTGAGGATAAATTTGGAATCCAAAATTGTAATAAATATTATTTTATAGTTAAATATACTGTAAAAGTCGGTTTCAGAGGTGTAAAAATCATAATCACTGACTACTTTTAAAAAATGAACTAAATCGACCCATTATGACCCATTGTGATCCACTGTGATCCATTGTGACCGAAATATATTATGGGACCCACATAAAAACTTCCAAAGGAATATGTATTTTCTGAGTTTTCGTGGACCCCATTTTGATTATTCAACGTAATATGTAGTTTTTTCGATGGTTTTTTCTTTACTATTTTCCCTCCACAAAATTTTGCACCAAAATGTTTTCCCTCCAAAATTTTCATCCAAAAAAAATTCCCTCCAAATATTAAACATACTAAATAAACAAACTCCATAACTAAACGTTCATAACTGAGAGTAACTTAGAGTTTAACCACCAAACAAAATGAGGTAATAGTAATCATGGTTCGGTTCAAATCCAACAAAAAAAACAAGGTTAAAATAAAAGTTCAAGATTTGTGCTTCTGCTTCTTCTTCTTCTCAACACAGCCTGCCGAAAATATATAAGCTGCCACCTGCTCACGGATCTTTGTGATATTGTCGTCACATATCAACGGGCACAACGTGTGTTCTTAACCAAGACAAATCGCGGCGACATACTTTACCGCGAAAACACCGCAATCAGCACCGCTAACATTTTGCGGTAGTCCTTCCACATACTCAACATCGAGTACATCGCTGTCTGAGAATGCCTCTGATCCAGCCAAGATACATGCCTTCAGAATGACATGATTTAACTGTTGAACTACTTTTTCTACGTTTTCTCGAGCTGTCGATTGACAATCATAAATCTGGAGTACTTTTTCGTCGTAATTAACTTTAATGGTGACCTAGTGACAGCGTACTTGATCGCTTTTGACTGATGGGATGCTGACAACACTTACAAATCCATCATAGCTGATCAACAGTGTCCTAGCACACCCAATTAGAAGTTTTCCATTGAAGTAGGATTCGAGATCGTCCAAAGTAGTTAGGTCTCCAGAGTTTTCCCACTGCTTCAAGCGTTTCGGGAACATAGTATCACTTACCATGTAGTTGCTCCTTATATAGGTCACAGGATTCTTTAAAACGCGGATGCGTAGCTCATACATCGCCTCTCTCATGTGGTAAAAACAACAACAACAAATATCAACAAATATTATGATGTAAACCTTACAATGGGATCACGGGACCATGTGACCATGTGACCATGTGACCATGGGACCATGTGGCCATGTGACCATGGGACCATGAAATCACATATAAGAGGTGGAAAAGTGTTAATGATGTAAACTTACAGTATCTGCAAGCCATCTTCCGACTTGTATGAGCTCATCCCAGAAATTTGCCATCCTTGTTACATCAAGTGCAGACCTCCACAAACGCTCTTCTCGTGGTTTTTTCATAAAGTCCCATAAAGCCTCGACTTTTGGACTAGCTGATTCAACAAATGATTGATTTCGGATTAGAAAACCGTTACTGTGAATGCGATCTGGAATCCATACGAATTCCTTTCCTTCACCCGATGAAGGTGGGTCTCCTTTCTCTGTTACAACCTCAGCAACATCTTCTTCAGCCTCAGCAACTGTATCCTCAACCACAGCAACATCTTCTTCAGCCTCAGTAATTGTATCCTCAACCTCAGCAACATCTTCTTCCACCTGGTTTTTTTCCCTCTGCCTCTTCCTCGTCCCCTGCCTCTGCACGTACTTCTCCCTCTGCCCGTACCTCTCCCTCTTCCCATACCTCTGCCTCTGCCTCTCCCTCTTCCTCTGCCTACTACTGCATATGACCGAGTTCTTTTCACCGGTGGACCACTTGAGACTGGTTCTACGAAGGGGTTTCTTTTGGAGGGTCCATCAACAACTTTCCTTTTATTTCTTTACATCAAAGATGCATCAGAAGAGTCACGTACAGGTTCTTTCAAGGGAGTTTGACCTTCAGATGGCGGTTCAGTGACATTAGGACCTTCAGTTACATTGGTTTCAACAACTTCCATAGCTTCGTCAGATTTGACTGCCCCATCAGATTTCTCTGCCCCTTCAGATTTATCTTCATCGTCAGCAGATTCATCTTCATCCTCACCGGATGGAGCAGAGGATTCTGTGTCTGCCTCTTCAGCATTCCTTTCATCGTTTTCATCGTTGTCCTCGCCATCATCGTTGTCACTATCTTCTTCAGATTCGTCCTCCTCCTCATCATTCTTCCCTCCAGAACCTTCTCCCTCATCAAGGGTCCCCTCGACATGTGTTGAACATAAAGCAAATAATACAATCAGCTTAAAGCATGACTCTGTGACCACGTGACTCTGTGACCATATCACTCTATGATTAATTGATCATTGCTAGGTCACATGGGATCCTAGACCGCTGGTTCAAAACCGTGCTAGGATCTGGTCCGCGGGTTTACGCAGCGGAATTAGCGTTCAAAAATTCTTTGAACCGCCCACGGACCAATCTTTCAATGAAGAACTTCTTGAGGAGAGAAATCTAAGCTTTGATTCACAATCTTGACGCGGTTAGATTGATCACATCCTAGGTGTTGAATGAGCCAACACCCTCTTGAGCAGTCCACACCCTTGGGATGGTTTCCAACACTTGGAAACTAGCTTGCTAGATCTTGAAGAGATCAAATCTCTTGTTTTGGATCAAGAACACTCTCAAGAACTTGAGAGAGTTTCTCCAGATCAACCTTAGCTCTTCTGAAGGCCAAGGGACGAGATAATAATGAGGCAAACCTTTCCCATCTACTTTCCATGCGAGAAAAAGGCGATTTGGAGTTTCTGACGCTTGGTCCGTCGGACCAACACTTGGTCCGTCGGACCAGGTGTGTAAAAACTCGCGGAATTGACAAGTCAGAGGCCTGGTCCGGAGCTGACCAACTTTTGGTCAGTCGGACCAAGCACAGTGACTTGCCGAGAGTCCGAAATTCTCGCGATCCAGCGGACCAGGATTCGGTCCGCCGGACCAACTTTGTCTGGTCGGGGGCTGACCAACTCTTGGTCAGCTCCAGACCAGGCAGTTATTTCGATCATCAGGTCCGCCTGTCCCACATTCTTTTGGTCTGACTGACTAACTCTTGGTCAGCTCCGGACCAGACCTCAACGACGGAGAAAAATCCAATTGTTCTCATCCGTTCGATCCTGTACTTTTCCACGTCCATCCCATATGTGTGTGACCCTTTAGGCTCCTCCGAATACGGCAGTAAACGCGAGATCCAATCTCGCTTTACAAATCATAAGCGGTCTCTAGCAAGACATTGTGATTACCCGTAAGGCAGTAAACGCGAGATCCAATCTCGCTTTACAAATCATAAGCGGTCTCTAGCAAGACATTGTGATTACCCGTAACAGAAAGAGTTAGATGTGATCTAACCGAAAAGCCAGAGATAGCTCTAACGATGATCCTCTTTGTCTCACGATATCATAGTCGAACTCATAGTTCGAATGCTTTGTCGTATCCCGAGTAGACTGTAAGAGATAGATGACATTCATCTATAGTGCGGCCACACATTTCTACAGTCTCACTCCTACGATGGGCCCAAGCGATATCTCTCTCTTTCGAGAGGGACAAAGTTCCATCTTGACTATCTACTATCCATTACATGATTCGTAATATACCCGAGCCACACCTTTATAATCATCCGGTTAAAGACGATATTTGACGCAGTCAAAGTATATTACTCGTCATGATGGGTACAATAGATATCTCACGTTTGAGGATCCAAAGTGAATCATCAAGTGAGATTCAAGTCATGGATTAAATCCAATCGACAATCTCACGCGCGTCATCCAGTCACTTGTTCCAAATAAGTACTCATTGTTGGTTTAGTGCTCTATGATGTACTTTTTATGAGCTTTATTCAGATACATTAGATGTATTGATACTTTCCACAGGTTTTATGAGAGTATTTGATTCATTACATGTTCTTGTATACTAGATGTGTTATGAAATCCATGTATCATTATGAATGATACTAAACTCCCTAGTCTTGTGTCATTATGGGAATGATGACATAATAAGACTAGTATGATATGTGATTGATGATCATATAGGTGATCATAGGTATTGGATACGATCACAGTCATAGGTATTCGTTGGAGAACGGAATACTGGATTGACCCGCATGAGATTGTCACATGGACTAGCGTCATGACTGGAATCTCATATGGCGGTTCCATGATTGGATCCTAAGACCTGAGATATCTACGGAATCCAACATGAGGAGTTGCGTGCTTTGATTACGTCAAACGTCCTGCGTAACAGGAGGACTATCAAGGCGTGTATCAGGTACGAAACGAATCATGTGCTGGATTGTAGATAGTCAAGACGGGATTTGTACCTCTCGTAAAAGAGAGAGATATCGCTGGGCCCCTCGTGTGAGCGAGACTGTAGAAATGTGTGACCGCACTATAGACGAACGTCGTCTATTTCAGACAGTCGAACTCAGTGAACGAGAAAGCAGTCGAATCAGATAAGGTGGCTTGTCCATGCCTTATATTCGACATATGATATCGTGATACAAAAGGATCATCAACCGGAATCATCACTGGTGTTCGTAAGATCACGAACAAACTCTATTCGAGATAGGTAGTCATAGTGTCTTGCTAGAGACCGCTTGTGACTTGTATATCCGGAATAGAGATTTCGGGTTATACTGCTATATCGAATGAGCCTACAGGGTCACACACGCAGGGAATGACAAATGCACGAGAAAACGTCAAGAAATCTGGACAGAGGTCCGGACCGTCCGGTCTAGGAGTAGACCGAACGGACCAGAGCATCTAGTCCGAACGGACCAAATTGTTGGACTGAACGGATTAGAGAGTCCAGTCCAAACGGACCAAGTGTTGGACCGAACGGACCAAGTTAAAAGACTGGTTCGAACGGACCAAGTGTCCAGACCGAACGGACTACTGAGCAGTCCGTTCGGTCTGGGTTTCAGATTTAATTTTAAAGTCCGGATCTAGGGTTAATCACTTGAATAAGAGGAGATTAATAACCCT
>NW_010971205.1:198843-200517 GCF_000463585.1 Tarenaya hassleriana | reverse complement strand
TGCATGATTTTGTTAGAACCTGATCACGCACGTTATAGGATTTGAATTGTTTGAATCTGTGTTTGCTATTGATGCTATGCATGATTTGATTATGGATCTAGGGTAGATTTCATGTTCTTTGTTGCATAGTTGCAAGAGGCTTCTGTTCTGAGTTCGCAGGCGAAAACGGGGTCGAAATCGGATCTGAATCGGGACCGAAACGACGAAGAACGTGATCTGATCGCGTTTTTCCGCCTAGACCGAACGGTCTGGTCCTCTGGACCGGACGGTCTAGAGTTCGTCGTTTCTCTGGGCTAGACGATCCAGTCCGTTCGGACCAAGATGTTGGACCGAACGGACTAAGGTGTGTAGACCGAACGGACTGCTTAGCCAGTCCGTCCGATCTAGGTTACTAGTCCGAGAGAGAAGGATCGAAGGGGCAAGAGTCCGGACCATTGGTCTGGACCGAACGGTCTGGAGAGTCAGACCGAACGGACTGAAGAGTCAGTCCGAACGCACTGACCAATCTAGACCGAACAGACCAACTATGACCCGAAGACCGAACCGCCTAGACCGATCGGTCTAGGCCTAGACCGATTGGTCTAGGACCCGACACTTCACCAAAATTTGATTTTGCGGTTCGGGATCTGGTTTGAGCAATCGTTGCTTAAAACCGATCAACTGTGATTCAGAATAACATGATTCTCTCTTATGGATGGTCCATAGTGAATGAATGCATGTAACTTAATCAAGATATTATATATGTTTGATTGAGTGGGAGTTTCGGGATTGGGATTGCATAATCGATTGGATTGTCCATTCGGATTATGAACAATCGTTGCACAGAAACCGGTTAGATCTAGGAGCTCTACGAGTAAATCACTTGTCAAGGCCTCGATCGTACGTGTCATGGGCCATGCCAAAGCTGGGTGTGCCGTATTATCTTGGTGAGGCAAGATGGAGAAATGGTGGTTCTCATAGCTTGAAAGTAAATGCTTGATCTAAGTGTGGTTTCGAAAATCCCTTATTTATGTAATGCTAAGTGTGTACCTCCCATTACTAGAGCGCCTGTCAAGACATCGATCGTCCGTAACACGGGTCATGCCAAAGCTGAGCGTGCCGGATTATCTTTGTGAGACATGGTGGAAAATCGTGTTTCCCACAGCTTGAATATGGTTTACCTTAGGTTAAGTCGTCAGGTTTGACTTGAGACTTAATGGTACAAATGAGACGAGTATGCAATGATATTCGATATCATAGTCTCATAAAAGATCTAAGAGTCACATTGGATGTGATCGACATTAGATGTCTACCTAAATAGCACAAAGATGGGTGTAACAATCCATTCTTATGCGAAATATGGATCTTAGTCCCATATAGAAAATTATTATAGGGTTATTTTTCTGTATGGGAATATAGCTCGTTTTTGCATCTATGTTGTCATTGTTTGATGATGGACTAGCTGGTAGTAGATCATAGATATGTAGACACTGATTGATGATGGGCTAGCTGGTAGTTGATCATTAATAGAATCTGTATTTGTTTTGTATGTTCTGTTTGTCTTTTTTTGTAGGACATGGCATCAACCGGTAGCGTACCGAGTTTGACAATGCGATCTATCCTTGAGAAGGATAAATTGACTGGGACGAACTTCTTAGACTGGTATCGAAACTTGAGAATTGTTCTCAAGCACGA
>NW_010971205.1:195940-198764 GCF_000463585.1 Tarenaya hassleriana | reverse complement strand
AGGAGCTAGCGCGTACTGAAAAGTACAAGACGCTAAAAGCTCTAGTGAAGACGGAGATGCCGAGAGGCAGCTCTGTCAACACCCACGTCCTCAACATGCGAGCTCATGTTGAGGAACTTGAGCGTATGGGAGTGAACTTCGATGGTGACTTGGTTGCAGACTTGATCCTGATGTCATTACCCGAGGACTATAACCAGTTCGTGATGCAGTACCATATGCACGGGATGACTAAGAGCTTAGCCGAACTGCATGGGATGCTGAAATCGGCTGAGCAGGATATCGTGGTACCCAAAACTGTGCTTGCTGTTGAGAAAAGCTCCAGCAAGAAGCGGCGGGATAAAGCCAAAAAGAAGGTGGCGAAAAAGGTAAAAGTTGCCTATACTAGAGCTTAGCCGAACTGCATGGGATGCTGAAATCGGCTGAGCAGGATATCGTGGTACCCAAAACTGTGCTTGCTGTTGAGAAAAGCTCCAGCAAGAAGCGGCGGGATAAAGCCAAAAAGAAGGTGGCGAAAAAGGTAAAAGTTGCCTATACTCCCAAGCCTAAGCCCGATAAGGGTGACTGTCATTACTGCGGAGTGTCTAGACACTGGAAGCGTAATTGTCACCTTTACTTGGAGGATCTGAAGGACAAGAAGCTTGGTGAAGCTCCTGCCTCAGGTATCCACGTTATAGAGGCTAACATCTGTACTATATCTTCATGGGTATTAGATACCGGAAGTGCCTCACACATTTGTGGAAATGTGCAGGGACTAAGAAGAAGTAGGATGCTAGCTAAGGGAGAAGCGGATCTACGCGTCGGAAATGGAGCAAGAGTTGCTGCATTGTGTGTTGGCGTTTACGATTTGCATCTTCCTTCTGGACTTGTTTTAGAGCTTAGTAATTGTTACTATGTTCCTACGATCAGCAGAAACATTATTTCTATTTCATGTCTGGATTTGGATGGTTTTCGATTTGTGATTGAGAACTCGAGTTTGATGATTTATCGAGACAGTATTTACTATGGTAATGGTTATCTAGTTAATGGTTTATACGTCTTGAATGATCAGCCTTCAAACTCAACATCATCCATCTATAGCGTGAGTACTAAACGGTTTAAGCCGAACGACTTAAACCCAACCTTCCTCTGGCATTGTCGTCTAGACCATATAAACGAGAAGCGCATACAGAAACTTCATTCTGAAGGTCTTCTGGATTCATTTGACTTTGACTCTCTTGAATCTTGCGATTCTTGTTTGATGGGCAAGATGACAAAACATCCTTTCAAGGGGAAAGGACAGAGAGCAACAGAGTTATTGGATCTGATACATAATGTGTATGCGGACCAATGAGCTGTCCAACTAGAGGAGGTTATCTGTATTTCGTTACGTTCACTGATGATGTCAGTCGATACGGTTATGTCTATTTGATGAGACAAAAAGTCTGAAACACTTGAAATGTTCAAAGCTTTCAGAAACGAAGTGCAGAACCAGCTTGGCAAGACGATCAAGACACTTCGATCCGATCATGGTGGCGAGTATATGAGCCAAGAGTTCACTGACTATCTGGTTGATTGTCACTGACTATCTGGTTTATTGTGGTATTGTATCACAATTAACTCCTCCCGGAACGCCACAGTGGAACGGCGTGTCTGAACGGAGGAACCGAACACTGTTAGCCATGGTTCGGTCTATGATGAGTCAGACAGATCTTCCGAAGTCCTTTTGGGGCTATGCTTTAGAGACCGCTGCGTACCTGCTGAATAGGAGTCCAACGAAGTCGGCTGAAACGACGCCATATGAGATATGGACGGGTAAGCGTCCCGCGTTATCGTTTGTCAGAATTTGGGGTTGCGACACTTATGTGTAGCGTCAGATGACTGATAAGTTATCCTCCAAATCTGATAAGTGTTTATTTGTAGGCTACCCTAAGGAAACTAAGGGTTACTACTTCTATACATTCCGAACAAGAAAGGTGTTCATTGCCAGGAATGCGACTTTTATGGAGCGAGAGTTTGTCTCCAAAAGAGTCAGTGGGAGTAGAATCGAACTTGAGGAAGTTCGAGAGCAGCAAGTAGACGCTGAGCCGAGTGAACAAGTTGAAGATGTTCAACCTGTTTCACTGCCGGTTGTGACTCAACCTTTGATGAGTGAACCTCGGAGATCAGGCAGGATTCGCCAAGAGCCAGCGAGATATGGATTTCTCGTGACTGGGAATGAGGAACTCATGTTATTAGAACATGACGAGCCTACCACATACCCAGAGGCTATGGCGAGTCCCGATTCCGAGAAATGGCGCGAGGCTATGAAGTCCGAGATTCAATCCATGCACCCAGAGGCTATGGCGAGTCCCGATTCCGAGAAATGGCGCGAGGCTATGAAGTCCGAGATTCAATCCATGCCAGACAACCAAGTATGGACTTTGGTTGATGCATCAGAAGGGATAAAACCCATCGGATGCAAGTGGATCTTCAAGAAGAAGACCGACATGGATGGCAACGTGCACACGTATAAGGCACGACTTGTGGCGAAAGGATTCCGTCAAATTCATGGTATTGACTATGATGAGACGTTTTCGCCTGTAGTTATGCTGAAGTCCATCAGGATCCTACTTGCCATAGCCGCATATTACGACTATGAGATATGGCAAATGGATGTCAAGACCGCGTTCCTTAACGGGAACTTGAAGAGGATGTGTACATGACACAACCCGAAGGTTTTGTCGATCCAAGGAACTCGAGGATGGTGTGCAAGCTTCAGAGGTCCATTTATGGACTGAAGCAGGCTTCGAGGAGCTGGAACCTTCGATTTGATGAGACAATCAAAAAGTTTGGTTTCTCACAAAAC
>NW_010971205.1:193954-195840 GCF_000463585.1 Tarenaya hassleriana | reverse complement strand
TGGATGACATTCTCCTTATAGGGAATGACGTTCCTACCTTGCAAGACGTTAAGTCTTGGCTAGGAACGCAGTTTTCTATGAAGGACCTAGGAGAAACGGCCTATATTCTAGGCATCAAGATGCAACGGTTCAAGATGCAAGATTCCAAGAAAGGAACCTTACCGATGAGCAGTGGCACAGTTCTCTGCAAGAGTCAGTGTCCTACGACACCTGATGAGCGAGAACGCATGGATAGGATTTCATATGCTTCGGCAATTGGATCCATCATGTATGCCATGCTTTGTACTCGACCAGATGTATCCTACGCGTTAAGCATTACGAGTAGATATCAGTCAGATCCAGGTGAGTCACGCTAGATCGCCGTCAAGAACATCCTGAAGTACTTGAGAAGGACTAAGGATGTGTTCTTGGTATACGGTGGGTCGGAAGACGAGCTCGCTGTAAGAGGTTACACCGATGCTAGTTTCCAGTCAGACCCGGATGACTACAGATCGTAGTCTGGCTATGTTTTCTGCTTAAACGGAGGCGCTGTTAGCTGGAAGAGTTCCAAGCAGGCAATCGTTGCAGATTCTACTACAGAAGCTGAGTATATTGCAGCGTCGGACGCGGAAAAGGAAGCTGTTTGGATCAGGAAGTTTGTTGGCGACTTGGGTGTCATTCCAAGTGCTGATAGCCCCATTGCTCTGTATTGTGACAACAATGGAGCGATCGCACAAGCGAAAGAACCCAGATCCCATCAACGATCCAAACACATACTCAGACGATTTCACCTTATCAGGGAGATTATAGACAGAGGAGACGTGCACATTTGCAGAGTGTCGACAAATGACAAAATTGCCGATCCGTTGACGAAGTCTCTCCCTTCGTCGAAGCATGAGGGTCATGTTAGGGATATAGGCATTAGATGTTTAGCAGTTCATGATTAGAGCAAGTGGGAGATTGTTGGTTTAGTGCTCTATGATGTACTGATTATGAGCTTTGTTCAGATACATTCGATGTATTGATACTTTCTATATGTTTTTTTTTATGAGAGTATTTTGTTCATTACATGTTCCTGCATGCTAGATCTGTTATGAAATCCATGTATCATTAGGAATGATACTAAACTCCCTAGTCTTGTGTCGTTATGGGAATAACGACATAATAAGACTAGCATGATGTGTGATTGATGATCACATAGATGATCATAGGTATTGGATACGATCACAATCATAGGTATTCGTTGCAGAACGGAATACTGGACTGACCCGCATGAGATTGTCACATGGACTAGAGTCATGACTAGAATCTCATATGACGGTTCCATGATTGGATCCTAAGACCTGAGATATCTACGGAATCCAACATGAGGAGTTGCGTGCTTTGATTACGTCAAACGTCCTGCGTAACAGGAGGACTATAAAGGCATGTATCAGGTACGAAACGAATCATGTACTCGATTACAGTCGAACTCAGTTAACGAGAAAGCAGTCGAATCAGATAAGGTGGCTTGTCCATGCCTTATATTCGACATATGATATCGTGATACAAAAGGATCATCAACCGGAATCATCACTGGCGTTCGTAAGATCACGAACAAACTCTATTCGAGATAGGTAGTCATAGTGTCTTGCTAGAGACCGTCTATGATTTGTATATCCGGAATAGAGATTTCGGGTTATACTGCTATATCGAATGAGCTTACAGGGTCACACACGCAGGGAAGGACAAATGCACGAGAAAACGTCAAGAAATCTGGACAGAGGTCCGGACCGTCCGGTCTAGGAGTAGACCGAAGGACCGGAGCATCTAGTCCGAACGGACCAAATTGTTGGACTGAACGGACTAGAGAGTCCAGTCCAAACGGACCAAGTGTTGGACCGAACGGACTGACTTGTCAGTTCGAA
>NW_010971205.1:185737-193691 GCF_000463585.1 Tarenaya hassleriana | reverse complement strand
GTTTTCTCAAAGCACATCATCGAATAGAAGATTCGAGTCATAGCAGACAAGTTCCAAAGGTTGGAATCCATCCCGAGGTGTGGATACGTGTAGAGGGCAAGGTATTCTTCCTGCCTATAGTGATCGACGAACACATCAATTGAAACAGGTCCCGGATTGATTGAGGTAAGCGTTCTAACGTTTCTACAAGATCATGCATGATAGGTTTTAGGGTTTCATCAAAATTTTTGTTTTTCATCCGCTGCGCAAACCCTAGAACTGATCTCTTAGGAATTAGATTCGCTCTAGAGATCCCAGAAAAACCCAATACTCATGACCGTGATACGTATCCAATACACATGATCATCATCATGATCATCCATCACGCCTCATGTTAGTCTTAATTCATCATTGTTCCCACAATGACAAGCGACTAAGAAATTTAGGATCGTTCATAACGATCCATGGATGTCATTATTTATCAAATATGCAAAATAAATAATGAACAAACAATGCATTCATCCAATAAATACATGGTATCATACATAGTTCTCATATCGTATGATCATCCTAGAGCATCACATCCATCAGTCTCTCACTTGCTCTAAGTATGATCTACAATGCATCTAAGTCCCATTCCTCGAACATGACCCTCATGCTTTGACGAAGGGAGAGTCTTTGTCAAGGAATCGGCTATGTTGTCATCCGTCGATATCTTGCATGTGTGCACATCACCTCTGTCTACGATTTCCCTTATGAGGTGAATGTTGGTTTAGTGCTCTATCATGTACTGTTTATGAGCTTTGTTCAGATACATATGATGTATTGATACTTTCTACGGTTTTATGAGAGTATTTGATTCATTACATGTTCTTGCATACTAGATCTGTTATGAAATCCGTGTATCATTATGAATGATACTAAACTCCCTAATCTTGTGTCGTTATGGGAATAACGAATCAGGTACGAAACGAATCATGTGCTGGATTGTAGATAGTCAAGACGAGATTTGTACCTCTCGTAAAAGAGAGAGATATCGCTGGGCCCCTCGTGTGAGCGAGACTGTAGAAATGTGTGGCCGCACTATAGACGAACGTCGTCTATTTCAGACAGTCGAACTCAGTGAACGAGAAAGCAGTCGAATCAGATAAGGTGGCTTGTCCATGCCTTATGTTCGACATATGATATCATGATACAAAAGGATCATCAACCGGAATCATCTCTGGCGTTCATAAAGATCACGAACAAACTCTATTCGAGATAGGTAGTCATAGTGTCTTGCTAGAGACCGCCTATGACTTGTATATCCGAAATAGAGATTTCGGGTTATACTGCTATATCGAATGAGCCTACAGGGTCACACACGCAGGGAAGGACAAAACGCACGAGAAAAACGACGGAAAAACCAAGACGGAAGAGTCTGGAACGGACGTACCAGAAGTCCAGAACGGACGGTCCGCTGTGCCAGACCCGACGGTCCAGAACGGACTGTCCGTTCCAGAAAGTCTGGAACGGACGGTCCACGTGAGCAGACCGTCCGTTCTATGCTGGAACGGACGGTCCACGTGCATTTCTGAACTGTCCGTTCCGGGCTTCAGTTTTTCCGAAATTAAACCGAATTAGGGTTAAATCACCTTATAAGAAGGAGATTAAAAACCCTAACTCGGGTGAGACGAAAAAGAGCCGACTTTTGGCAGAAAAGAGAGTTTTTGGAGATCAAAAAACGTGTTCTAAGTCTCGAGATTTCTCGGTGCACATATCGAATAGAGATTCGAGTCCTAGCAGACAAGTTCCAACCGTTGGAATCCATCCCGTGGTGTGGATACGTGTAGAGGGCGAGGTATTCTTCCTGCCTTTCGTGATCAGACGTGTTCTTCGATTGATACAGACCCTGGATCGATTGAGGTAAGTGTTCTAACGTTCCTACGATTCAATAACAGCATGGTTCTAGGGTTCTATAAATTTTTGTTTTTCTTCCGCTGCGCAAATCCTTTACAGCGAGCTGATTGCGATCTGTAGTCATCTTGGTCCGATTGGAAACTAGCATCGGTGTAACCCTTTACAGCGAGCTCATCTTCCAACCCACCATATATCAAGAATAAGTCCTTAGTCCTTCTCAAGTACTTAAGGATATTCTTGACAGCAATCCAGTGTGACTCTTCTGGATCCGACTGGTATCTGCTCGTAATGCTTAACGCGTACGATACATCCGACCTTGTACATAACATGGCATACATGATAGATCCTATTGCCGAAGCATATGGGATTCTATCCATGCGTTCTCGCTCATCACGTGTCTTAGGAAACTGAGTCATGCTAAGAACAACACCATGACACATCGGCAAGAGTCCTCTCTTTGACTCTTGCATTCTGAACCGATTCAGAACTTTATCGATGTATCTACTCTGACTTAGGGCAAGAAGCTTTCGAGATCTATCTTTATAGATCTTGATGCCTAAAACATAGGCAGCTTCCTGTAAGTCCATCATAGAGAACTGTGTTCCTAGCCAAGACTTAACGTCTTGCAAGGTAGGAACATCGTTTCCTATGAGCAGGATATCATCCACGTACAGCACCAGGAAAACAACTGTGCTCCCATTGGCCTTCTTGTAAACACATGGCTCATCCTCGTTTTGAGAGAAACCAAACTGTTTGATTGTCTCGTTTTAAGGAACGCAGTCTTGACATCCATCTGCCATATCTCATAGTCATAATATGCAGCTATGGCAAGCAAAATCCTGATGGATTTAAGCATCACGACGGGCGAGAAGGTTTCATCATAATCAATACCATGAATTTGCCGAAACCCTTTCGCCACCAATCGTGCCTTATAGGTATGCACGTCGTGATGTTTACTTGCTGTTTCTGGATCCCCGCCATCATCGTTGTCACTATCTTCTTCAGATTCGTCTTCCTCCTCATCATCCTTCCCTCCAGAATATTCTCCCTCATCAAGGGTCCCCTCGACATGTGCTGAATATAAATCAAATAATACAGCCAGTTTAAAGCATGACCATGTGACTCTGTGATCATGTGACTCTGTGACCATGCAACCATGAGTCTAAGTGATCATGTGACAAGATAACATGATGGAATGCTCGAATACTTACTTGCTGCTTCTGACTCTCCATCTTTCTCCTTTGGTAAGGGCTCTTTGTCCTTAGATGATATGTCCTTCTCTTGATGCTTTGTCTTCTCTTGTTGAGGTCCAAAAGAAGTCATATAATCTCGAGCTCTCAACTCATACAGATCAAAATCCTGATCATAATATTCATATGTTCTGACAAAACCTACAGGACTTGTCCTCCTTCCCTCTTTGTCTATCGGATTGTGATGCTCAGTTGGACTTGTCCTCAACTTCTCAAGCTCCGTCGGATTCTTCTTCTTCTTCTTCTTCTTCTTCTTCTTCTTCTTCTTCTTCTTCTTCTTCTTCTTCTTCTTCTTCTTCTTCTTCTTCTTCTTCTTCTTCTTCTTCTTCTTCTTCTTCTTCTTCTTCTTCTTCTTCTTCTTCTTCTTCTTCTTCTTCTTCTTCTTCTTCTTCTTCTTCTTCTTCTTCTTCTTCTTCTTCTTCTGTCAAAACTTTACCCTTCATTTTTTTTAGAGACTTTCTGGAACGAATTTCCATTTGATGAATCTTCTTCCAGTATATGCTTTCCGGGTTCTTCTCTAGATATTTCATCCAAGTGATCACTTTTTCATTTGTACTTCCCTCGTACTCCTCTAGATCATAAAGCAGTGCTTCTTCACTCTCTTCTTTCTTTAGTACTCTTTTGATTCCCTGAAAACAAATGTGAATCATTATTACTAAAACTGAAACATGAGACTATGGGACCAAGTGACCATGAGACCAAGTGACCATGGGACCAAGGGACCAAGGGACCATGCGACCAAGGGACCAAGTGACCATGTGAGTACCTTTGATCCGATGCCAATCTTGTTTATCAATGTACTGAAGCTCCATCTGACATTTTGTTTCATTGACTTCTTACACATTCTGGGACACGTCGGATCTGCATCTTCAATGTCTTTGTACCATCCATTGGTACCCAAGCTCAGATACATTCGAAAGGTAGCAACTGCAATGCAATATTTAAATATTATATCACACCACAAATAACAAATAATATCACAACTTTCAAATAAAATATACAGCAAAACAATAACTTACCATAAGCGGTATTATAAACCCCCGACAATGTCACTTAGTCTTTGGTGTTCCACTCATGAAGGTCTTTCTATTGGGTTTCCTGCGGGTTTCTAGCATGGGATCTCATCGATCTAGGATTTGGTTTCTAGGTTTCATGCAGCAGAAGAAAAAAATCTAAACCTAGCCAAACGTCACACAAAACCAATTGTGCAATAACCCGAAAGAACGTGTATATCACCGTGGGATTTGAATACTTACCTCGTTCTATCAAGATCTGGAAGTATCAATCGATCCAGCGCCTATTTTAATCACCAAGAGTTGAAAGTACAACTCCTCTACACGTATCCACACCGGCGGGATGAATTCCAACACTTTGGAACGTAACTGCTAGAATTTGTGAAGAGAAAACAACGTCCTTGACTTGAATCGATATTCTGAGGTTTACAACTCAAGATAAAGCTTCACCAATGTAATACCCCGATTCCCGTATGAAATATTTAAATTATTTTCGGAAATAAAAGGAAGGTAAATCAAAGAAAAAAAATATAGAGAATATTTCAACGAAGATCTAGAAGAAAACGACACTCGATTTGACTGAGAAACGAGGAAGTTATGAACAAAAGAAAACTGAGTAGAACCCGGAATTCGGAATTCGCGAGTTATTTGAGGTACGGACGTTTCGAGTTGTGCCTCATCGTGTAAACATGAGTTTTCAATAATCTACTGATTGGACATGCAAGAGGACGTTCCAAGGAAGGTGTAGAAACAAACGGTGCGCGATTCGGGTAAGAAACGAGTGAGAACGGAGCAATCGAAGTCAGTCGAAACGGACCAGAAATGCAGAACGGACGAACTGGCAAAGGCAGAACGGACGGACTGCTAAAGGCGGAAGGAACGGACCACGAACGAGCGAGGAGCTGGGCCGAAGCTAGGCCCAGACCGTCCGTTCCAGGCCCAGAGGGCAGAACGCAAGTGGCCAACTTGCTCCCTTGGGACGCGTATTCCCTCGCCTCCCCAGGGCCCGCCGGCGTCAAATCGCCGCCCAATCCGCTCAGGGCGTTGCAGGCTTGACCATGGGCCTGGGCTTGAGCCCATTTTGCCTCTGCCACGCGGCCAAAAATACTCCCAAGGCGGAGGTTTCACCATTTTCGGACAAAAACAGAGAAAATAGGGGGAGAGGAGAAACAGAGAGGAAGGGGCGAAAACCAGGGAGAATCGACGCAAGGGGAGCTCGGGAACACGAAGGGAGACATCCCTAGAGTGTCTAGAAGAGGTTTCCGACCAGAAACAGATCGGAAAACACCTTGAAAGCCGGCAAAAACCAGATCTGAGTTGAAACAGAGGTGAGTGGCTCGAGTTCCATCTGTGTGAGCTCGTTCTGAGCGTGCTATTGTGTCATTTCGATGGTTTGTCGCTTGGATTAGATAGAAGACACTTCAATGAACATTTAGCAACAAACGGGACTGAATTTGGTTGAGAAATGAGGGAGATATGGTCGAACGAAGTCGAACCAGAAAATTGTTTCGCGAGAGAGAACACAGCTGGAACGGACGGTCTGTTTTTGCAGACCCGACGGTCTGGGTGACCCAGACCGGACGTTCTGGCATCCCCAGACCGAACGGTCTGCGTTCCAGACCTCAAAAATTGTCCCGAGAGGCCCCGGGACAGCATGGGACCCCTGGACCGACCAGTCCACACCCTGGACCGACCGTTCTAGGGTACGGAACCCTTTTTCAGACGATTTTCGAATCCCGCGTGCGTGAGATGTTGATTCAACTATACGAGTGACTCGTTGCGTGATTATACGGGATAGTTTGCATGGCGTTAATCGGTATCTCGGTCGGGGCCAAATACCGCATTGTATTGGGAAGATATGCACGTTGATTGCCATGTTTGTAGCTCACTCGTGCGACGAGTGCAGCATGATTGTGTTTGTGATATAGTCGTGTGCGACACGACGGCCAACGTCATGGACTTGACGGGCGTGCGAGACGCCCCTAGTGATGGACTTGACTAGGGCTATGGCAGAACCCTATGGTGGACTCTATACGAGTGTTGTGTTTATTGTGTCATGGACTTGACACGGCCAACGTCATGGACTTGACGGGCGTGTGAGATGCCCCTAGTCATGGACTTGACTAGGGTTATGGTTGGACCCTATGGTGGACTCCATACGGGTATATTTGTATTTCCGTTGTGTCATGGACTTGACATCGGAGGTCACGCGAGTGACAGGCGCGGGAGACGCATATATTTGTATTTCCGTTGTGTCATGGACTTGACATCGGAGGTCACGCGAGTGACAGGCGCGGGAGACGCACGTAGTCGCATGTGATGCGATGGCCAACGTCACGCGAGTGACGGGCGTGTGTGAGACGCTTCTAGTCATGTCGATATGACTAGGATCTCTGGCTAACCCTATGACGCGATGTCATATGAGTATGATTGTGTTTGACATATTTGTGACTGATGTGATGTGGTTATGCATGGATATCATTGTTGTTTGTTGGTTGTGAATCATCGAATTAACACCGTTCTCGCTGAGAACGGGTTTACCGGGTTCAACCCAGGCTACTCACTAAGCAGTTGTGCTTAGCCCTCGTGGTTTATATTTTTCAGATCACGAGGATTACGCCTAGCGCATCCGGCAGACGACGACCTGAGAGAGGCAGCATCATGTACGGGATTTACATTTTGGGTTACGGGACTTGTATTTCCCACATTTTGTACGGTTAAATTATAACTATTCGGACATGTGTTATTTTTTGATATTGATCGCCTGTTGTATTTTCCGCTGCTTACTCTGGTTTGTTTAAAAATATTTTTGGATTTCGTATTTTTGCTTCCGCATTATTATTTTATTCCAATTTGTCCATGTGGCACATCCCGTATACTGTACACGGGTTACGGGTGTCACAACTTTTGGTATCAGAGCCACGTTCTTTCC
This sequence comes from Tarenaya hassleriana, assembly GCF_000463585.1. NCBI lineage: Eukaryota > Viridiplantae > Streptophyta > Magnoliopsida > Brassicales > Cleomaceae > Tarenaya > Tarenaya hassleriana. The sequence continues at coordinate 186,618 of NW_010971205.1, read as the reverse complement.
TTGGGAAGGATTCGTGCTCATTATCCAACGGTTTTCTACGAAAATATTTTCAAACCATGTCCGAAGAAAATCCTCACATGTCGAGGTCCGTACATTGATGATGCTAGCTGGAGTTGTCGAAGGCTTAGTGAATGTAACGTGACCCATTTAGAATGTCGCCATTATATGCTTAAATGGAGATAAACAATTTCCACAATTAAACCCAATGCCTAACCTAAGGGATTGGAATTAGGAAAATGATTCTGAAATCCCTAAGAGGCCCTATAACAGTTTCTAAAGGAACATACACCAACCTACCCCTAGTGGGCGTTTAAGACAAAGGGGGATGACTCCAATGCCTAAACTAAGGGATTGGAATTAGGGAAATGATTCTGAAATCCCTAAGAGGCCCTATAGCAGTTTCTAAAGGAACATACACCAACCTACCCCTAGTGGGCGTTTAAGACAAAGGGGGATGACTTATCTCGCTCGCCAACTATATTGACATTAGTAGAGGACCCCCTTAAGTTCAATACGAAGGATCGAAAAGAAGATAATCAAGAAGAACAATGGGGCATTCCTTGTTACCCGAAGCATAGATTGGAGGACACAACGGTTACCCGGGACTTTCTACTAATGTTTTTCCCTGATGACTTGTCGGAATTTCTGTCAAGGGGAGAAATGGATTCCACTACTGACATACTACCGGTACAGAGTCAATCACCAAGGTTCCATACCGGATAACACCGGTTGAGATGATCGAATTGAAGGAGTAGTTGAACGAATAAATGAAAAAGGTTTATACGCCCCAACGTTTCACCGTGGGGAGCACCGGTACTCTTCGTAAAAAAGAAGGACGGGAGTATGCGGTTGTGCATCGATTACCGAGGGCTCAACCAGGC
>NW_010971205.1:181353-185598 GCF_000463585.1 Tarenaya hassleriana | reverse complement strand
AGTTCGTAGTTATGCCTTTCGGGCTCACGAACGCGCATGCTGTTTTCATGCAGCTTATGAACCGCGTGTTCATGGACTATCTAGATGAGTTTGTCATCATCTTCATCGATGACCTTCTCATCTACTCACCGGATCTGCAGACGCATGAGGAGCATCTGCGGAAGATATTGTGGAGGCTGAGAGAGAAACGGCTGTACGCTAAGTTCAGCAAGTGCAACTTTTGGTTACAGGAGATTGGGTTCCTGAGACATGTGGTATCAGCTCAGGGCATTCAGGTCGATCCGACTAAGATCGAGGCCATCATGGAGTGGCAGTCCCCGACTTCTGCGACGAAGTTAGGAGCTTCTTGGGATTAGCTGGCTATTATCGCCGATTCGTCGAGGGATTCGCCAAGATAGCTCGACCTTTAACAAAGCTGACAGGGAAGAATGTCAGGTTCGAGTGGACGGCGGAATGCGAGGAAAGCTTTGGAGAGTTGAAGCGGAGATTGACATCAGCGTCGTTCCTGGCATTACCACGGCGGGAATGCTATACGAGGTATACACTGACGCGTCTAAGCACAGACTCGGTTGCGTGTTGATGCAGGAGGGACACGTGATCGCTTACGTGTCGAGGCAGCTGAAGAAACACGAGGAGAACTACCTGACACATGATATGGAGTTAGCAACGGTAGTTCACACGCTGAAGATCTGGAGATCGTATCTGTACGGGGAGAAGGTTAAGCTCAACACGGATCACAAGAGCTTGGCTTATGTGATATCTCAGAAGGATCTTAATCTGAGACAGCGGAGATGGTTGGAGTTGATCGCAGATTACGATCTGGAGATAGTCAACCATCCGGGGAAAGCTAACGTAGTGGCCAACGCTCTTAGTAGGAAGAAGGTCTTAGCGGCCATACGTGTTGTCACCTCATCTCTAGCAATGCCGCTGAGTTGACACCCGAGGAGTCGACACCGACTCTGATAAAGCGCGTGGTTTTGGGACAGCGCGACGATCCTTTACTCGCCCGGTACATGGATCATATCGAGGAATATAGCCTCAAGGGCTATCGTATCGATGAGCAGGGAGCGCTACGGCTGGGGAACTGGCTATGTGTGCCTGACGACGCAGAGCTGAGACAGGAGATTCTATCTGAGGCACACCAGTCGAGGTTGGCGATACATCCAGGGGCGAGCAAGATGTATCATGGTCTACGCCAATGGTATACTTGGCCGAGGGTCAAGAGAGATCTAGCGGATTACGTAGCGAGGTGCCTCACTTGTCAGCAAGTGAAGGCAGAGTGACAGATGCCGGGAGGCAAGCTACAACCGTTGGAGATTCCATAGTGGAAGTGGGATTCACTTGCCATGGATTTCGTGGTCGGATTACCACTCACGCCGAGCAAGAAGAACGTCATTTGGGTAGTCGTGGATCGACTAACTAAATCTGCCTATTTCATTCCTATCCGTCAGGAGTATCCGATCGGGCGGTCGGCGCAGATTTACATCGATGAGATCGTACGTCTTCATGGAGTTCCGAACGAGATCATATCCGATAGAGACGCCCGATTTACATCCCGCTTGGGGAAGGCGATTCAGGAGGCACTGGGGACGAAGCTCAAGATGAGTACGACATATCATCCTCAGACAGACAGTCAGTCGGAGCAGACTATATAGACTCTAGAGGACATGCTCAGAGCTTGTATCATGGAGTGGAGAGCTCCATGGGACTAATATATGACGTTGTGCGAGTTTGCATACAACAACAGTCATCACACGAGTATCGGAGTATCTCCATACGAGGCCTTGTACGGGCGACCGTGCAAGACACCGTTATGCTGGACGGAGATCGGCGAGCGCCGAGAGTTCGGGCTGGAGATCGTGGAGGAGTCAACAGAGGTGATACGGAGGATTCGCGTCCATCTGAAGACGATGAGATCGTACGTCTTCATGGAGTTCCGAACGAGATCATATCCGATAGAGACGCCCGATTTACATCCCGCTTGGGGAAGGCGATTCAGGAGGCACTGGGGACGAAGCTCAAGATGAGTACGACATATCATCCTCAGACAGACAGTCAGTCGGAGCAGACTATATAGACTCTAGAGGACATGCTCAGAGCTTGTATCATGGAGTGGGGAGCTCCATGGGACTAATACATGACGTTGTGCGAGTTTGCATACAACAACAGTCATCACACGAGTATCGGAGTATCTCCATACGAGGCCTTGTACGGGCGACCATGCAAGACACCGTTGTGCTGGACGGAGATCGGCGAGCGCCGAGAGTTCGGGCTGGAGATCGTGGAGGAGTCAACAGAGGTGATACGGAGGATTCGCGTCCATCTGAAGACGGCGCAGAATCGGCAGAAATCGTATGCCGATCAGCGGAGATGAAACTTCGCGCTTGAGGTCGGAGATTATGCTTTTCCCTGAGTACAGGCGATGCGAGGTCATGCGAGGTTCGGGCAGAGCGGGATGTTGAAGCCGCGCTACATCAGACCTTATCCCATGATCGCGAGAGTGGGAGCTATTGCATACCTTCTTGGATTACCGCCGAAGTTGGACAATATCCATGATGTGTTTCACGTGTCGATGCTACAAAGGTACGTAGCAGATCCTTCTCACATTTTAGAGCCCCAGGAGTTGGAGTTTACGGAGGCTACACATTTTCGCGACGAGCCGCTGCAGATCGTGGATCAGAAGATCAAGAAGTTGCGGACGAAAGAGGTGCCACTTCTGAAGGTCATGTGGCAGAGCCAAGGGGTCTCCGACATGACTTGGGAACCCGAGGCACAGATGCGTAGTAGTTATCCGCATCTATTTACTTGACCGTTGTACGAACTCTTTCACATGACGTTCAGTTTGTATCAGACTTATATTTTCTAATGATATGACGATCTGGATTGTGTTTTGGTGATGATATCGAATACGAGAAAATTTTGGTAACATCACGAGATTCTGAATTCGAGGACGAATTCTTTTTAAGGGGGGAGGATTTGTAATACCCCGATTCCCGTATGAAATATTTAAATTATTTTCGGAAATAAAAGGAAGGTAAATCAAAGAAAAAAAACATAGAGAATATTTCAACGAAGATCTAGAAGAAAACGACACTCGATTTGACTGAGAAACGAGGAAGTTATGAACAAAAGAAAACTGAGTAGAACCCGGAATTCGGAATTCGCGAGTTATTTGAGGTACGGACGTTTCGAGTTGTGCCTCATCGTGTAAACATGAGTTTTCAATAATCTACTGATTGGACATGCAAGAGGACGTTCCAAGGAAGGTGTAGAAACAAACGGTGCGCGATTCGGGTAAGAAACGAGTGAGAACGGAGCAATCGAAGTCAGTCGAAACGGACCAGAAATGCAGAACGGACGGACTGGCAAAGGCAGAACGGACGGACTGCTAAAGGCGGAACGAACGGACCACGAACGAGCAAGGAGCTGGGCCGAAGCTAGGCCCAGACCGTCCGTTCCAGGCCCGGAACGGACGGTCTGTTGGGCAAAACGCAAGTGGCCAACTTGCTCCCTTGGGACGCATATTCCTCTGCGTTCCCAGGGCCCGCCGGCGTCAAATCGCCACCCAATCCACTCAGGGCGTTGCAGGCTTGACCATGGGCCTGGGCTTGAGCCCATTTCGCCTCTCCCACGCGGCAAAAAACACTCCCAAGGCGGAGGTTTCACCATTTTCAGACAAAAACAGAGAAAAGAGGGGGAGAGGAGAAACAGAGAGGAAGGGGCGAAAACCAGGGAGAATCGACGCAAGGGGAGCTCGGGAACACGAAGGGAGACATCCCTAGAGTGTCTAGAAGAGGTTTCCGACCAGAAACAGATCGGAAAACACCTTGAAAGCCGGCAAAAACCAGATCTGAGCTGAAACAGAGGTGAGTGGCTCGAGTTGCGTCTGTGTAAGCTCGTTTTCGTCGATGTGATTGTGTTATTTCGATGGATTGTTGCTTGGATTAGATAGAGGACACTTCAATGAACATTTAGCAACAAACGGGACTGAATTTGGTTGAGAAATGAGGGAGATATGATCAAACGAAGTCGGACCAGAAAACTGTTTCGCGAGAGCGAAAAGAGCTGGAACGGACGGTCTGTTTTTGCAGACCCGACAGTCTGGGTGACCCAGACCGGATCATGTATGAGATTTTATTTTGAACTCCGGGACGGCCTGAGAGAAGCAGCATCATGTACGAGATTTTATTTTGAACTCCGGGACTTGTATTCCCGCATTTTGTACGGTTATGTTATGACTTTTCG
>NW_010971205.1:173193-181326 GCF_000463585.1 Tarenaya hassleriana | reverse complement strand
ACCCCTGGACCGACCGGTCCACACCCTGGACCGACCGTTCTAGGGTACAGAACCCTTTTTCAGACGATTTTCGAATCCCGCGTGCGTGAGATGTGTGATTCAACTATACAAGTGACTCGTTGCGTGATTATACGGGGTAGTTTGCATGGCGTTAATCGGTATCTCGGTCGGGGCCAAATATCGCAATACGCGTGATTGTATTGGGAAGATATACACATTGATTGCCATGTTTGTAGCTCACTCGTGCGACGAGTGCAGCATGATTGTGTTTGTGATATAGTCGTGTGCGACACGACGACCAACGTCATGAACTTGACGGGCGTGCGAGACGCCCCTAGTCATGGACTTGACTAGGGCTATGGCAGAACCCTATGGTGGACTCTATACGGGTGTTGTGTTTATTGTGTCATGGACTTGACACGGCCAACGTCATGGACTTGACGGGCGTGTGAGATGCCCCTAGTCATGGACTTGACTAGGGTTATGGTTGGACCCTATGGTGGACTCCATACGGGTATATTTGTATTTCCGTTGTGTCATGGACTTGACATCGGAGGTCATGCGAGTGACAGGCGCAGGAGACGCGCGTAGTCGCATGTGATGCGATGGCCAACGTCACGCGAGTGACGGGCGTGTGTGAGACGCTTCTAGTCATGTCGATATGATTAGGATCTCTGGCTAACCCTATGACGCGATGTCATATGGGTATGATTGTGTTTGATATATTTGTGACTGATGTGATGTGGTTATGCATGGATATCATTGTTGTTTGTTGGTTGTGAATCATCGAATTAACACCGTTCTCGCTGAGAACTGGTTTACCGGTTTCAACCGGGGCTACTCACTAAGCAGTTGTGCTTAGCCCTCGTGGTTTATATTTTTCAGATCACGAGGATTACACCTAGCGCATCCGGCAGACGACGACCTGAGAGAGGCAGCATCATGTACGGGATTTACATTTTGGGTTACGGGACTTGTATTTCCCACATTTTGTACGGTTAAATTATAACTATTCGGACATGTGTTATTTTGCGATATTGATCGCCTGTTGTATTTTCCGCTGCTTACTCTGGTTTGTTTAAAAATGTTTTTGGATTTCGTATTTTTGCTTCCGCATTATTATATTATTCCAATTTGTCCATGTGGTACATCCCGTATACTGTACACGGGTTACGGGTGTCACAACCAAGGCTCTAGGAAGTGTCTAGGACGTGTTAGATTGATTACCTAGGGTTTTTGGCGGCTCCCATGATTAATAGGATTACCTAAACCCTAAAAACCGCGAAAAGGAAATTTTCTTGAAAGTCAGACTGTTCGGTCTAGGTCTGGACCAGACGGTCTGACCCCTACGCAGAACGGACAGTCCGTTTCTTCGCAGAACGGACGTTCTGGAATGGCTGGACCTCTGTCCAGGTCTGGATCGGACGGTCTGGTCCCTGTGCGGAAGGGAAATCCATCTTCAACTACAACGGACGGTCCAGAATGGCTGGACCGTCTGGTCTAGGTCTGGACTAGACGGTCTGGCATCTGGAACTCTTCCAGCTCGTTCCGTCGTTCCTTCTCGCTTCGTTCTCTACCCTGTAGGCTCATTCGAAGTGGTAATGGCTTCGGAAACCCTTTCCCGAACCACAAGTCATGGTTAGCCTCTAGCAAGATGTCATGACGACCCACCTAGAATAGAGTTAGAGGTGATCTAACATAGCCAGCAATAGTTCGAGTTCTGATCCTCTGTCTCACGATGTCATATGTTAAATAAAGGTATGGTTTGAGCCACCCTTCAAGTTCAACCGCTTACTCATCTTGGCAAATCGACTGACAAAATAGATGTAACTTCATCTATAGCGTGGCCACGCATTTTCACAGTCCGATTTCTACGAGGGGCCCAATGACATCTCTCCTGCTTAGGAGTGACAAGTCCCGTATTGTCTACTATCTACATATGATTCGTGAATGTATCTGAGCAACGCCGTTATGATCATCCGGTTAAAGACGACGTTTGACGAAGTCAAGACACGCCACTCCTCATATCAGATACTCTAGACATCTCATGTCTGAGGATCCAAGAACGAACCGCTGTATGAGATTCAAGTCATGACTCATGTCCGTATGACGATCTCATGCGGGTCATCCAGTCACTCGTTCCAAACGAGTACCCATGATTATGATTTTTATCCAATGCATATGATCATCATCATCAATCACACATCATGATGGTCTTAATTCATCATTGTTCCCACAATGATAACTGACCAGAGAATTTAGAATCATCTGCAATGATTCAAGGATATCTACCGAAACATAACAAACATGCCAATCATATAACGGGAAAAGTAATGCATTCATAAACCAATGAATCAATACATAGTCAAAATGTCATATCACGGATCATCGATAGAGCATTACAATCAACAATCTCCCACTATGCTCTATGATCTATCCTACAAACATCTAATCCCCATACCCATAACATGACCATCATGCTTTGACGAAGGGAGGGGCTTCGTCAGCGGGTCGGCAATATTATCATCTGTCGACACTCTGCTTATCTTCACGTCTCCTCTATCGATGATTTCTCTGATCAAGTGAAATCGCCTGAGTATGTGTTTGGATCTCTGGTGTGACGAGGTTCCTTAGCTTGTGCGATCACACCATTGTTGTCACAGTACAACTCAATGGGATCTGCAATGCTAGGAATGACGCCCAGGTCTCCCACGAATTTCCTTATCCAAACAGCTTCCTTAGTTGCATCCAATGCTGCTATGTACTCGGCTTCTGTAGTCGAATCTGCAACGGTTGGCTGTTTGGAACTCTTCCAACTAATAGCCCCACCGTTCATACAGAAAACGTAACCTGACTGCGATCTGAAGTCATCTCTGTCGGTCTGGAAACTAGCATCGGTATAACCCCTTATAGGGAGCTCGCCTTCCAATCCGCCATACACCAAGAACAAATTCTTAGTCCTTCTCAGGTACTTAAGGATGTTCTTGACCCAATCCAGTAAGCCTCACCTAGTGTAAACTGATATCTGCTAGTCATACTCAATGCATATGATACATCCGGACGAGTACACAACATAGCGTACACGATGGATCCAATTGCCGAGGCATATGGAATCCTACTCATGCACTCTTGCTCATCCTGTGTCTTTGGACACTGAGTCTTGCTAAGAGCCACGTCATGTCCCATTGGCAAGGCACCCCTCTTGGAGTCTTGCATCTTGAACCGATTCAAGACCTTGTCAATGTATGTACTCTGACTTAGACCAAGAAGCCTTCTCGATCTATCATCCACATAAAGTACAAGGAAGACCACTGCGCTCCCATTGACCTTCTTGTAAACGCATGGATCATCTTCGTTTTGCAGGAAACCAAACGTTTTGACTGCCTCGTCAAATCAAAGATTTCAGCTCCTCGAAGCCTGCTTTAGTCCATAAATGGATCTCTGAAGCTTGCACACCTTCCTTGGACTCTTAGTGTGAGGCCCGTAACCCGTATCCCGCCAACGAGTTGCGACACATAGACGTTCAAACCATATATTAAAATAGCGGAAATTTTAAAACATTTTATTTTTATACATACGCAGCGGAAAGAAGTTTATGTTAAACAAACCCACGTACAGTAGTTTACACACCAACATAAAGACGATGAACACAATATAATACAAACCAAGTCACCGTCGATAACGACAAACATAAGTCTGAAAAGGAGAAGTACATGATCCAGAGAAGTCTCACGCGTCACCAGCCCCCTCGTCATGTCGCTGTCAATACTGCTCTGAGCCTGAAACGTTGCATAACAACGTCCATAAGCTACATGCTTAGTGAGTACTTCGGGTTAAACCCGAAGATCATACTCAAATTGCAAATGGCCAAGCACCACCAATATTATACACACACTAGATATATGTATATAACATATATACATACCACATGCCATAACACATGATTCACTCAACCGCAAGTAAACATTTATCAACCACACTCAGTCCGAATGACAAGTCATCGGACATAACCGTCAAATCCTCTCCATGTGTGCATCACACACGTGGGTAAGGACTCTCCATGTGCAACGCACATCCCCCGCTCTCCTCGGCCAACGCCGGAATAATAAAAACACGTCAACCCAGTGCCCCACTCCATAAAAACATATCACATCAACCATCCCTTCTGATATCGATGTCACCTCTCGATACCAGAGCGCCAGGTGCCTCCTCCAGGCCACCACCGACTATGTCGAGCGAAGTCAGTACACAACTGACAATCTCTCGCCGATCGTCCGCCACGGAAAAGCTCATCAGACCCGAGCTCAGGTCTTTCAGAGTCTTTCCGCACAACCTCATCGAGAGAATCGCTCAATCTCGAGTCATGGGTAAATGTGTTGCCAGTCTCTGTCGGGAGAATCATTCAATCCCGAACTTGTTCCATAGCTAGTGGAATGTTGGCGCGGTTACAGAATAACCGTAGGATTTCCTCAACCCCGGGATAGCCGAATCACTCAAGACTATCATGTGTATCATCGGCTCCAAGCTCTGTCCGTAGGCAATCAATCACAATCATGTCTCCTCAATATGAAATCCGACCCGGGTCGGAGATCATAAAGAGGATATCTCACACAATGCAATTATCGTGATAACACCTCAACCCGACTCCAAACACACGCTCGACCTTATCCCGGCCCTCCGGAGTAAAGTCTCACGTCATGCCAACTACCCGATTCCCAATCACAAGCTGATAACTCCTATTCTTCTCTATATTTTGATGAGAGTTTGTCTAGGTTTTATAGGATAATCACATGCATTCATAGGCATTCTAGGCGTGTTAGGATACAAAACCCGGTTGTGCTCTAGTTTTGCAGAGTTACAGGTTTCGGAGATGATTGGACTCGAAAAGGAGCTAATTGGAGCGTTAAAGGAGAAGTCCGGATGAGGTACTCATGTTGCGACATCAATAACTTTCTCTACAGAGGTCCAAATCGTGCGAGACCTATACCATTGGAAAGAGCACTTCAAGAGCTTCGCGTAGACACCAAAATCGCGTAAATCCGACACCGGAGCAGAGAGTTATGAGCGAATTCGTGAAGACCAGAGAACTGCCGGTGCAGGGCCGATTCCGGCTGGAATCGGTCCGGATCAAGGACGCAGAATTTGACCCCAGGAATCTGGATCCGGTCCGGATCCACCTGGAATCGGTCCGGATCCAGTCTAAAACCCTGTTTCGCGATTTTCAGCATCTGAATGGGAATAGGACTCTTGGGAGCCGCCCTAGGGTTATAAAAAAGCCCTAGCCACGTCCTAGAACAGGGGAGAACATTAGAGAACACCTAGATACAGATTTTTGGAGAGCTTTTGGGGAGAGAAGAATAGAAGTTCACGGGATTTCGGGAAGAAGAAGGAAGATTCGATCGTGGAGACTACACATCTACATGAGACTTTCTTTCCTCTCTTTTATCTCTTCTTCTCTGTTCTTTCTATTGTTTTCTATGAACCGTGAGTAGATCCACGGCTATGGGTTAGGGATTCGTATGTGTTTTGGGTATGTTTGAACCCTAACTTGGATTTCGGTTTTGATTTGATTCGGTTCTATTGATTTGCACTTTTATTGGATTGATGTTTGCTAACCCCTTGATCAATTATCTTGGATTCTGAACCACATAGAGATATGGGTTTGTTTCGGATCAAAATCAATAGGATAGATCGTATTATTCACATAGAGATATGGTTTAATCGATCTAGGGTTGATGATAGCGTTCTTTATGCACCTAGGGTTAACTTGAATAGATCGAGAGATTGACGAGTTACTCTGTAGGTAAGGAGTTAGTAGACCGAGAGGTGAATTCTCCATCTTTGTTGCTTGATGATTCCCGAATACAAGTCATAATCGTTATTCATGCATGCATAGTAAATACCCATACACGCGAATACGATCCCGACACCCGTAGTCATCCTTGTTTGATAGGTCACTTCTTTTTCTTTTTCTTTTTGTTTTTCTTTCTTTGGTTTTTGCGGATTCACTTGGTTTCGAGTTTTTCTTTTTCTTTGCGATTTGTAGGATTTTAGTGCATGACACGTAGCTCTACTCGGAGAGAAGACCTAGTCTACGATCCAGAGATTGAGCGTACCTTGAGAGACATCCGAAATCAGCAGAGAAGAGGAGTTATGTCGAGGTCAAGTAGTTCGCACGACCATGCGGTTCATGATGAGGAGCATCACGAGAATCAAGAGCACATGAATCCGCTCTACGATCAGCAAACCGAGGGCGAAGCTACTTACGTTGCAGAGGAGACTTTGGGTTCTTACATTGCACCGAAGCACACCCAACTCCTATCATGCATCAACAGACCGCCCATAGACAGCTTTGAGCTACCGCCACAGTGCATCACGATGTTCAGTCAGGCGAGCTTCAGAGGGCGGCCCACAGAAGATCCCATTGCTCACTTGACTCAGTTCAAGATGCTGTGCAGATCAGTCAGAAAGGCACGAGGCATGACGATCGAAGATGTATACTTGGAGGCTTTTCCTTTTTCACTGATGGACCGGGCAAGAGATTGGCTCTATACTCTTGAGCCAAACTCGATTACGACATGGGAGGAGCTAGAGGAGCAGTTCATGGCGAGATACTACTCCCCAGAGAAGACCCGAGCCGCACAGAGAGCTATACATAGCTTCACTCAGGAGAGTGACGAGAGTCTATACGATGCATGGGAGAGATTCAAAGGCTCTCAGCGCCTTTGTCCACACCACGGCATGGATAAGCGACTATTGCTTTCCACGTTCATCCACGGACTGAAAGACGATACTAGAGCATGGATTGACGCAGCTTGTGGAGGGAGTGTATATGACATTCCCTTTAACACCCTAGAGATGCAGATTGCTAAGATGGCTAAGGCAAGAGGGATGTCAGGAGAAAGCATCAGACGCTCTACAGGACGGGTAGATTTGGGCGAGTCCGCTGCTTTGAAAGCAGTCATGTCTGATTTATCGGCGATCAAACAACATATGGGACTCAAGAATACATCTATCCCGCACAAAGTCCAGCCTGGAATGTTTCTGGTTAATCAGGCCACATCAGAAGAAGAATCGGTTGAGGACGTCAACTACATAGGAAGGAATCAATACCAGAATCCTTCACACCTCTACAACCCGAGCGCGCCTAGGAACCATCCTGGTTTGTCCTACGGAAACCCAAGCGGAGCATTGAATGCGCAGCAGCAGAGCGCTCCCAGAATCCCTCAGAATCCCCCAGGCTTCACTCAGTCACGTTTTCAGGGGCAGAATCAGGGATACGCGCTACAGAATCCTGGGTACGGGCAGCAGGATCAGGGTTACCGAGCGCATCAACCTGCAAAGAACGATGAAGCAGACATCAAGACGATGATTGCCCAACTGATGGCCGATCAGAAGACATCATTTACGGAGCTGAAAACCGAGGTACAGAGCATAAGGGAAAGGCAAGACACTTTTGAGAGGAGATTAGATGGAGTTGAGGCTCATCTGAAGCATGTGGACATGCAGATTGCAGAGCTTGCATCACAACCCTCTAGACAACAGGGCACATTTCCTGGAAAGCCCGAACCGAATCCACGAGAGCATGTCAATGCTATTCAGCTTATAAATGGAGAGAACCTGCATGATACAGTCCCTCTGACCACAGAAAAAAGGATGAAGTCCAGATACACCGCTCAAGAGAAAGGGAAAGTCATAGATCACGAGACACCTAAGGTGCATATAGAGGAAGCCGAACCACCATATGTAGCTCCTCCACCTTATGTACCACCCATTCCTTTCCCTTCTCGATTGAAGAAGCATACTGAGGATACACAGTTGTCCAGATTTGTTGATATGCTTCGGAAGTTAGAGGTTAAGGTACCTTTCTACGAGACGATACTCCAGATCCCTTCTTATGCAAAATTTTTGAAAGATATCTTGACTAAAAAGAGGGTGATTGGGAAGGAGACAGTATCCTTGAGCACAGAGGTGAGCGCTGCGATTCTACAGCATGAGTTGCCACGAAAGAGATCGGATCCAGGTAGTTTCTCGATTCCTGGCAAAATCGGGAACATTGAGATTTACCGTGCATTGTGCGATTTGGGTGCCAGTGTGAGCTTACTTCCATTGTCTATCTATAAGAAGCTCAAC
>NW_010971205.1:134538-170502 GCF_000463585.1 Tarenaya hassleriana | reverse complement strand
TAGTTTTGCAGAGTTACAGGTTTTGGAGATGATTGGACTCGAAAAGGAGCTGATTGGAACGTTAAAGGAGAAGTCCGGATGAGATGCTCATGTTGCGACATCAATAACTTTCTCTACAGAGGTTCAAATCGTGCGAGACTTATACCATTGGAACGAGCACTTCAAGAGCTTCGCGTAGACACCAAAATCGTGTAAATCTGACACCGGAGCAGGAAGTTATGAGCGAAATCGTGAAGACCAGAAAACTGCTAGCGCAGGGCCGGATCCAACTGGATCTGGTCCGGATCAAGGACGCAGAATTTGACCCCAGGAATCTGGATCCGGTCCGGATCCACCTGGAATCGGTCCGGATCCAGTTAACCCTAATTCGCGATTTTCAGCATTGGAATGGGACTAGAACTCTTGGCAGCCACCCTAGGGTTATAAAAAGAGCCCTAACCACGTCCTAGAAGGGAAGAACCTCAGAGAACACTTAGATATAGATTTTTGGAGAGCTTTTGGTGAGAGAAGAATAGAAGTTCACGGGATTTCGGGAAGAAGAAGGAGGATTCGATCGTGAAGACTAGACATCGACATGAGCTTTTCTATCCCTTCTTTTATCTCTTTTTCTCTGTTCTTTCTATTGTTTTCTATGAACCGTGAGTAGATCCACGACTATGGGTTAGGGATTCGTATGTGTTTTGGGTATGTTTGAACCCTAACTTGGATTTCGGTTTTGATTTGATTCGGTTCTATTGATTTGCACTTTTATTGGATTGATGTTTGCTAACCCCTTGATCAATTATCTTGGATTCTGAACCACATAGAGATATGGGTTTGTTTCGGATCAAAATCAATAGGATAGATCGTATTATTCACATAGAGATATGGTTTAATCGATTTAGGGTTGATGATAGCGTTCTTTATGCACCTAGGGTTAACTTGAATAGATCGAGAGATTGACGAGTTACTCTGTAGGTAGGGAGTTAGTAGACCGAGAGGTGAATTCTCTATCTTTGTTGCTTGATGATTCCCGAATACAAGTCATAATCGTTATTCTCGCATGCTTAGCATATACCCATACACGCGAATACGATCCCGACACCCGTAGTCATCCTTGTTTGATAGGTTACTCGTTTATATTGCTTTCTTATTTCGTTTTCTATAGATTCCATACACTTCCATCATTACTTGCTTGCTTGCTTTGATCTCTTTTCGATCTAGATTTGGATTTAGCAACCGGTCCTCGTGTTCGACCCCGTGTTACGACGATCCGTATCCTTGCGGTGAGTTGTGAATCGGGTTATATATTTTAGACTCGGTACACACGTATCACAAGCATTCATACGAGATTATACCTTATTCATATATACATGCGTCTTACTTGTTGTTCCGGTATATCGATTCCATTAAATTCTTTTACCCTCCGATCCGATCAAATTGGATTCCGACCATCTCGGATTACCAGTTCAACTCGTTCCGAAGTTTTTACTTACCGTAGGTTGGTTTCATTCGAGTTTCATGGGATTCGGGTAAGGAATGGGTTAAGTAGGTCAGGTATATAGGTCGGTTGCATCGGATCTCGCTCGATCCGACGAAACGAGCCAAAACGGGGAGACAGAGGTCCGGAACGGACGGTCTACTCCGTCTGGAATGGATGGTCTGGGTGGTCTGGTCCCTCCGGTCTGAGTGGAGCTAGAACGGATGGTCCGCACCTGGACCGGACGGTCCAACTTCACCTTCTTCCCCGGAACCCTGCAAACCCTAGAACGAACGGTCCTGGCCTGGACCCCTTATTTTTATGACCTCATTCGAAATCGTATAAAGACAACTCATTCGGTCTAGGCGAACCAGTACTTCGGATTTTCCAATTTTTGCACCAAATTCAATCAACTATAGCTCAAAATAACCTAGGATTCATGGGGAACTCAAATCTACAATTAATTTCATGCAATTCTCACTCAAGGCAAACAAAACTCCATTTTCAATTTGATTATCATATTCGGGTTTAATCCAAAACACTCACCTAGCTCAAATTCGAGCTTGGGGTTTTACTAAGGAGGTTCTCTAGTGTTGATTTATGTGTTCCTTGGTCGATTTCGACCGAAATCGAAGCTTCAATCGATGATTGAATGTTCGGAGTTTTGAGAGAGTTTATAAGAGAGTGAGAGAGTGAAGTAAGAGTGAAATGGCCGAAGAATGGGCGGACTTAGGCGAAATCCCGCGTCCCAGAGGAAGCAAGAGGTGTCCCTGAGCAAGCAGAAGGTGTCACGCACTGGAGAAAAGCCGAACTTGCGGTCGTGACTCAGCAGAAAGGAGAGGCGGCGCGCGAGACCTGGCCAACGTCGTCAGACCCGACGGTCTGTGTATGCGGAACGGACGTTCCGCTTGGTCTGGAACGGACGGTCTGCTTACTCAGACCGGACGTTCCAGCCTCTTTTCCGCCCGTTTTCCTTGCTTGGGGTAGGTTTGGGGCAATGTTCTAGGGTCACACTTAGGATCGACAAAACCCTCGGGTTGTGTCATGTACACATCCTCGAGCAAATTCCCGTTAAAGAATGCGGTCTTGACGTCCATCTGCCATATCTCGTAGTCATAATACGCAGCTATGGCCAGCAGAATCCGTATGGATTTAAGCATTACAAGTGGTGAAAAGGTTTCATCATAGTTTATTTAGAGTTTCCTAAGGTTCGCTATGGATGACAAATTCACGGGTTATCACATTTAGGATCAACAAAACCCTCGGGTTGTGTCATGTACACATCTTCGAGCAAATTCCCGTTAAAGAATGCGGTCTTGACGTCCATCTACCATATCTCGTAGTCATAATACGCAGCTATGGCCAGCAGAATCCGTATGGATTTAAGCATCACAACTTGTAAAAAGGTTTCATCATAGTTTATACCATGAATTAGGGGTGGGCAAAAATATTCGTATTTCGAGTATCCGAGCGAACGAGACATGAGATCGGGTATTGATATTAGAATACCCAAATTTTCGGGTTCGGGTTCGGGTAATGATTATTATCTCATGGGTACTCTCAGGTACCCGGATAATAAAAAAATATTTTTAAAATTTAGATTTTTTATTAGATTTTGTGTTATTTTATTTAATATTAATGATTATATAGATATTATTAGGATATATTTATGATGTATTTTTTAAAAATAAATTTATTTTAGATATAAATACAATTTAAATTTATTTTGAATGATTTTGAGTGTGTATATATAAATATATTTTAAAATAATAATTGAAAAAATTACAAATATTCAGGTTCGGGTACCCTCGGGTATCCGGAAATTATCTCACGGGTTTTCGAGTTCGGGTATCCGATTTTACGGGTACGAGATCGGGTAATAAAACATGTAACCTGAGACGTTTGGGTTCGAGTTCGGGTACCCTCAAATTTCCGGATATCCGACCCGTGCCCACCCCTACCATGAATCTGCCGAAACCTTTCGCGACGAGTCGTGCCTTATAGGTATGCACGATGCCATCCATGTCGGTTTTCTTCTTGAAAACCCACTTGCATCCAATGGTCTTAATACCATCGAACGAATCGACCAAAGTCCACACTTTGTTGTCGTACATGGACTGCATCTCAGACTCCATGGCCTGGTGCCATTTCTCGAAATCGGAACTCGCCACAGCCTCTGAATACGACGTACGCTGGTCATGTTCTAACAACATGAGTTCGTCGTTTCCAGTCACAAGAAATCCGTATCTTCTGGGTTCTTGGCGAATTCTACCAGATCTCCGAGGTCCACTAGGAGGTGTTGTCTCAATAACTTGTGATACAGGTTGAACCGATTCGACCTGTTCACCCGGTTCTTCGACTATTTGTGGTTCTCGAACTTCTTCGAGATCTATTCTACTCCTACTAACTCTCTTGGAGACGAACTTTCTCTCCAAGAGAGATCCATTCCGAGCAACAAACACTTTGTTCTCAGATGGATTGTAGAACCAGTACCCTTTAGTTTCCTTAGGGTAACCCACAAATATGCATTTATCAGACTTGGCGGATAGCTTATCAGAAGCCAGACGTTTCACGTAAACGTCACATCCCCAAATCTTCATGAATGCTAACCCGGGACGCTTCCCAGTCCATATCTCATATGGTGTCTTCTGAACCGTCTTGTCAAGTTGGTTCTGCACCTCGTTTCTGAAAGTCTTGAACAAT
The DNA here is from genome assembly GCF_000463585.1 of Tarenaya hassleriana. Classification (NCBI taxonomy): domain Eukaryota; kingdom Viridiplantae; phylum Streptophyta; class Magnoliopsida; order Brassicales; family Cleomaceae; genus Tarenaya; species Tarenaya hassleriana. The sequence goes on along the minus strand of NW_010971205.1, from coordinate 166,340 downwards.
TCAAGCGTTTCAGACTTATGTCTCATCAAGTAGTCATAACCGTACCTACTGAAATCATCAGTAAACGTAACAAAGTACAGATAACCTCCTCTAGTGGGCGAGCTCATAGGACCACATACATCACTATGTATGAGTTCTAGCAACTCTGTAGCCCGTTCTCCTTTTTCTAGAAAAATGAGATTTTGTCATCTTTCCCATCAAACAAGAATCGCATGATTCAATTGACTCATAATCAAAAGAATCAAGAAGTCCATCATAATGAAGCTTCGCAATGCGTTTCTCATTGATGTGGCCAAGTCGACAAAGCCAGAGATAGATCGGATTTAAGTCGTTCGGCTTAAACCGTTTAGTACTTACGTTATAGATCGACCTGTATCTAGATGGTTCATCTTCCAAAACATAAAGGCCATTAAACTGGTAACTCTTACCATAGAATAAATTGCCTCTATAAATGGACAGACATTTGTTCTCAATAACAAATATGAAACCATCTGAGTCTAAACATGAAATCGATATAATGTTTCTACTGATGGTAGGTACAAAAAACAATCATGCAACTCCAATACAAGGCCAGAAGGTAAAGTGAGATCGTAAGTGCCGACGGTCAATGCAACAACTTTTGCTCCATTCTCGACGCGGAGATCTACCGCGAAAAGGAAATTTTCCCGAAAGTTGGACCGTCCGGTCTAGGTCTGGACTGGACGGTCTGACCCCTACGCAAAACGGACGGTCTGTTTCTTCGCAGAACGGTCGTTCTGGCACGGCTGGACCGTCTGGTCCAGGTCTGTATCAGACGGTCTGTCCTTTGTGCGGAACGGACAATCCATCTTCAACCAGAACGGACGGTCCGGAACGGCTGGATTGTCCGATCCAGGTCTGGATCGGACGGTCTGGCCATCTAGAACTCTTCCAGCTCGTTTCGTCGTTCCTTCTCGCTTCATTCTCTTCAGGTGTGATCCATCCCTAATGGTGTGTGACCCTGTAGGCTCATTCGAAGTGGTAGTGGCTTCGGAAACCCTTTTCCCAATCACAAGTCATGGTTAGGCTCTAGCAAGACGCCATGACCACCCACCTAGAATAGAGTTAGAGGTGATCTAACATAGCCAGCAATAGTTTGAGCTCTGATCCTTTGTCTCACGATGTCATATGTTGAATAAGGGCATGGTTTGAGCCACCCTTCAAGTTCAACCGCTTACTCGTCTTGGCAAATCGACTGACAAAATAGATGTAACTTCATCTACAGCGTGGCCACATATTTTCACAGTCCGATTTCCACGAGGGGCCCAAGACATCTCTCCTGCTTAGGAGGTGACAAGTCCCGTATTGCATGTCTATTATCTACATATGATTCGTGAACGTATCTAAGCAACGCTGTTATGATCATCCGGTTAAAGACGACGTTTGACGCAGTCAAGACACGCCACTCCTCATATCAGATACTCAAGAACGAACCGTTGTATGAGATTCAAGTCATAACTCATGTCCATATGACGATCTCATGCGGGTCATCCAGTCACTCGTTCCAAACGAGTACCCATGATCGTGATTTGTATCCAATGCATATGATCATCATCATCAATCACACATCATGCTGGTCTTAATTCATCATTGTTCCCACAATGACAACTGACCAGGGAATTTAGAATCATCTGCAATGATTCAAGGATATCTATCGAAACATAACAAATATGTCAATCATATAACGGGAAAAGTAATGCATTCATAAACCAATGAATCAATACATAGTCAAAATACCATATCACGGATCATCGTAGAGCATTATAACCAACACTTTCGTATTTGATCAGTGATTTTTTCGAATGTATAACGTCCCCAAGGAAATTTTTCACAAAACTCCAAATCATTAACCATGTCTACCAAATCATGGTTTATGTGATCATCTGTTGTACCATGATCTAAGACTCCTCCAAGTAACATCACAATTGCCAGTTTCTTCCGGTCGGCAACCCTATGAGTAGGTGTCTTCTCTAGTTGCTTGAGCACACCTTGTTTAGTCACCTTTCCTTTTCCAAATGTCTTAACTCTAAAGTGACTTGTTCTCTTATACTCCCACCCTCCCGGATATTCACCGCACTTTAATCCGCATATTAGTGCGTGCTCGATGATCGAGTATCTGATTGGTACACCATTATAGACAAACCACAGCTCTTTATCATCACCGACCCTCACTGCATGGTTTATCAGATATGTCGTCGGCGCCATTTTCAGGGTGTCTTCAAATTGATCATGGAATAGATGTTGAAACTGCGATTCGTTCTTGAAGTATAGCCACTCTTTCGCTGTTAATAGATCTTTCAGGTTTTTCAATGTCTCCGACGGGTAGCATCTAGTATTTATCCTCGGACAGAAATGAATTTCCTCCATTTTGAAGTAATATGATACCTGCAAAACATAAAAAATTTAACACACCATGCAATATAAACAAGTCTATGACCTGTGATCTAGTCACCTGTGATCCAGTGACCTGTGTGACCTACACGAACATATAATTATGTGACCTGGGACCATGTGAACTGTGACTCTGTGACCTATAACCGACATGTGACGTTGTGACCATACCACCATGTGACTCTGTGACCTATAACAACATGTGACGTGACCATACCACCATGTGACTTTGTGGCCAATGACAACATGTGACGTTGTGACCATACCGTGACCTACACAAATCACTATGCAATCCATACATCTATAATCCGATTTAAAGGTTACTGTGACTCTTTTTCTCAGTCCTAAATCAGAATGTACCCAATTAGTTACCTAAATCTCTACTGATTTCAGAAACCCCAAATCACAATGTCACTCATTTCACATGACAAGTAATTACCTCACTTACAGATTTTAGAAACCCAAAACCCTACCATCTACTTCGAAATCTCCAAAATTTCAGAAACCCAAACCCTAAATCTCTACTTATAGATTCTGAAATCGATATTTCAACTAAACAACAACCAAAATCCAACCGGAAGATGATTTCATTTAACCTACCGTCTGTCCTTTTAACTCCGAAATTTGCAGACGATCCTCATTTTCGGAGGAAGAAGATGATGAAGACGACTGTACCGAAGATTCTACAACCATTTTCTTCCCTTTCGTCATGTCTTCCACAAATCTCGACTCGAATCTAGTTGCAAACAGAAATTTCGACACAGAGAGAAGAAGAGGAGAAACCGAAATTGGCTCAGACGAAAATACAGAACAAATCGGAGGTTTTAGAGTGAGAGTTGAGTTCAGAGGTTTTCTTTTGCCTTTTTAATTTCGAAACTGAACAAAACGTGGGAGAGAGAGTGTGAGCTGCCAAGGGTAACTTTGTCGTTCTATTTAATTTCATGGTTTTTTTGTCTTTTTATTTTTTCAATATTTTTTTTTTCAAGGGTAGGGTGAAAAGTAGATGAGTGGTCAAAGAATATAATGGATATATTGACCATTGAACCATAATCAAACGACCGGTGGTACACTGATTTGAAACCCATTGGGACACATATATCATAAATCATTCAACCACAATCATACACTAATAATTTGTAACAATTTAAAATATATACAACAGTGGAAACATGAAATTTGAATCCGGTCTAAGAATAAACTTATTCATAAAATTCATATTCGGATCCAAACTCTAAAACCCAAAAATCAGACAATTTTATCTACAATATTTTTAATGTCTATGTATTTCAATGTAAATTTTAGAAATCTTTCTAATACAAACCATATAAAACTAATAAATATTTTTTCTAGTACTTCTTTTGTTTCTAACAAGAATTATTTTTTGGTGTAATGATTTTTAATTTACTATTCGACTTATAAAAACCATACGAATATAAATCATACACTCTACGTTGTCTAACAAAACTGATATAATCTATTTCTTTTTGCAATTTCGTTATTAAATTGTTTTTTTCCGATTTTCTTTTTCAAGCGAAACCGGTACCCCCGGTGTACCGGTATCTGACACTCAAGCATCGTACGAGACTGACACGTGGCGCTACCCCACGTCGACGGTTCACCAACTCCTACTGCCCATCACGCCACTCCTTTCCTATTTATATCATCCCCACCTTCCGCCCATACCACTGAATATTTTCTCGAGAAAATCCCCCGAGGCATTTTCCCACCCACCAAACAAACAAAACAAAACCTTACTTTCTCGGCCCCAGCCCATTATTACCGTTAATCGTTTCCGACATAAAACATAATTTTCTGCGGGTAAAGTTTCCCGAGAAAACCCCCTGTAATTTTCCCACTGACAAAAAAAAAAACAAAAAACCATATTGTACTTTTCCCATCACCATTCCAAACTTCCTATCCTTCAAGAAAATCCTTAAAAAGCCCTCCTAATTTTCAAGTTTCTCTCGTTGGTTTCCGAGAAATCCTGAAAAACTTTCCCACCATCAACATGGTTACTGCAGAGAATCACCATCATCACCGGAGACCAACCTTCGCTGCCTTCTTGAACGCCGACGCCGACGAAGCTTACAGCAATGGCGACAACAAGCAAATCCGTTCCACTACGACGAATCACAATAAATACAACAGTAATACCAATAATTATCAAAGGCCAAGCAACGCCTCCACGGCGACAACGACGACAACAACGAGCGAGGAGACAGTTTTGTCTCCGTACGTACTGTCTCCATGGAACCAGACTTTCTCTCCGTCCACCGACAAGACTCCGTCCACATCCCCGTGGAACCAGACGTACTCTCCGTACTACAAATCCCCGTGGATCTACCAAACCGGGAATAACCACGAGTTAACCAACGATTCCGAAACCGGTTTGATCGGTACGATCGTGAGGCAAGAAGGGCATGTCTACTCGTTGGCTGCTTCCGGAGATCTTCTGTTCACAGGGTCGGACTCTAAGAATATTAGGGTCTGGAAAGATCTCAAGGATTTCGCCGGTTTCAAATCGAACAGCGGTTTGGTTAAGGCGATTGTATTAACTGGAGATAACCGGATTTTCACAGGTCATCAAGACGGGAAAATCCGGGTCTGGAGAGGATCTAGGAGCTTTCCAGGGAGATATTCTCGAATCGGAAGCTTGCCCACGTTGAAGGAGTATCTAATGAAATCGATGAATCCGAAGAATTACGTCGAAGTTCGTAGAAACAAGAACGTACTCAAGATCCGACATTTCGATGCAGTATCCTGTCTGAGCGTTAATGAAGAACTAGGGTTACTTTACTCTGGTTCTTGGGACAAGACCCTCAAGATCTGGAGATTATCAGATTCCAAGTGTTTGGAATCGATCCAAGCCCACGATGACGCCATAAACACTGTCGTCTCGGGTTTCGACGACTTGCTCTTCACCGGATCAGCCGACGGGACGTTGAAGGTGTGGAAACGTGAGTTACAAGGAAGAGGAACGAAGCATTTCTTGGTTAACGTGTTGATAAAGCAAGAGAACGCCTTGACGGCGTTAGCCGTCAACTTGACGGCGGCTGTTGTCTACTGTGGAGCTTCTGACGGCTCCGTTAACTTCTGGGAAGGGCTTAAGTACCTCTCTCACGGTGGGTCCCTCCGTGGCCACCGCATGGCGGTTTTGTGCCTCGCCACCGCGGGTAATCTCCTGCTCAGCGGTGGTGCCGACAAGAACATATGCGTGTGGCGGAGGCATCCAGATGGGACCCACACGTGGGCTTCTGTTCTGATCGACCACGTAGGCCCCGTCAAGTGTCTAGCCGCGGTGGAGGAGGCTGTGGGTGATGAAGAAATCGACGGCATCCGCCGCGTGGGAGAGAAAGTCGGTGACCAGAGTTGGATAGTTTACAGCGGCAGCTTGGATAAGTCTGTCAAAGTGTGGCGCGTGACGGGGTACGCGCTGCCGTAAATCAACAAGCGCGTGGAAGAGGATAGTTCTACTTTGGCTAGTTAACTTGCTCGCCGTCGTAGGTCTGGACGTCGCGTGAAGATGCACGCGCAGACAGAAACGTTCTGCGTCCCATGTGATTCGAGGCTTTTGTGGTCGAGGCAAAGTTGATGTGGCCGGCAGAGAGATGATATAATGGCATCGCTGTCGGCCAATAGATATCCGCCACGTCATAGAATTTTCGTATTCTCTTTAATTTTTATGGGGAAAATCCGAAAGTTGCTTTTTTTTATGTCCTTTTTTCCCGTTATTCTGTGTAATTGCAAATATTTGAATTGTATTGGGAAGGCTAAAAAATGAAAAACGAATATTCTTCTCTAAAAACAAAAGAGAAAAAAGGTCTTTACATACGCATAATATGATTTGTTTTTATTTATATTTTCATTAAATTTAATATTTTATTTGATAAAGGCATTTGACGTTCTGATTATTTTGAAATATATATGGTAGATTGCTTTTGTTAGTTCAATTGTTGAAAATGGAGTATAGCCGTTGCAATTTCAGGAATAACATTTTTTATTTATGTTTTCTGGACAAAAGTAGAAAGTCCCACTTTCTTTGGAACTTTGTTTCACGTGGTCGGTTCAAAATGTAAAACCCCGCGCATGCATACTCAAACAAACCATTTTCCGTTAAAAAATTAATAAAAGTGCCTAACATTCATCTGATTTAATATAATCTATTATGTTTATAGAGATTTAACTTAACGAGCTAAATGAAATTAGTGAGTTATAAAAAATTGATTTGTAGGGTATATGCTTCTGAATTTATAGATATAAGAGAAATGAATTTAACTAGCTTTAGAATAAAAAATAAAATTTTGAATTTGATTTCATTTGCTTATAATCCAACCTAATTAATAATCAATTGAAATTGAAATTTTGCGCGCGTTATCAAAAAAAAAAATTTTGCGCGGTTAATCGCAATTCGAAGTTGAAATCTTAAAATCCTATCCTCATTTGAAATTGGAAGAATTATTTTTAAACATAGGAAGAATCTTCATAAAAACTCTATATTTTTCTCTGGTTAATTCCACAAAAAACCTCAAACTTGTTAAAATATCCCAATTAAAACTCTGAACTTGTAATTTACCACAAAAACCCCGAATTTGGTAAAAACTTCTACAAAAATTACAAATTTATTATTTTCTTCCATATCAAACCTTTGATTTGTTTGACCAAAAATTTTGCTGACGTGGAACGACGGATTGCTGACATGGCCCTGACTGAGTTGACACGTCAACACCATGTCATCATTTTAAAATTTTAAATATTTGATAAAAATATGTATGTACAAATATATATATATATATATATATATATATAAATTTATACATTTGATTAAAATATTTGTATATTTAAAATTTTAAATTACAAAATTAATATATATACAAATATATATATGTATAGATATTTGATAAAAAAAACTATATATGTATGTATGTATGTATGTATGTATGTATGTATGTATGTATGTATGTATGTATGTATGTATGTATGTATATAGGTATATGTATATATATTTGTATATTTAAAATTTTAAATTACAAACTTAATATATATTTGACTAAAAATTAGAAATTTATATTAAAAATTTTAAAATGATGACGTGGCATTGATGTGTCAACTCAGTCAGCGTCATGTTAGCAAAATTTTTGGTCAAACAAGTCAAATATTTTATATGGAAGAAAATTGTAAGGTTTTAATTTTTGTGGAAGTTTTGCCAAATTCAGGGATTTTTTTTATGGAAGATTACAAGTTCAGAATTTTATATGAAATATTTTAACAAATTTTGGATTTTTTGTGGGATTAACTCTATTTTTCTCATATCAATGATTAAACCTGTAATTTTTTCTAATAAAATAAACTATGAATTAATTCTATCTGACCAATAAATTAGTGGACTTTCAAATCTATATATATATATTAATAAAGATGTTTAAAGAGATTTGGTGAGGACACCTAAGCATCCTATGTGGCAATTTTCTTCATTTCAATTGGTTTATAAACATGTTCATTAGTTTTAACTACATGAAAAATATCAATTGACTAATTAATGAAAAACAATATTATTAGTTATCTTAATGAAGAAAAATTAAAAAATTTCATCTTTGTAATATAAAAAATATTATTAGTTATCTTGATAATATTATTCAAATTACAAAATTAAAATATAATATTATATAATAATCTTGAGAGAATGATAAAAGAAAAATATCAATAGAAATCTAGGTGGAATCTTTAATAGTATACAAAAAAGAAAATATCAATGGACATTTTGGTGGAATCAACCTAGCGTGATAACAATCATTTAATAACCACTAATGAAAAAAACTATTAGTCTTCCCCACTAATTCACTAATGAAAAACGTTACTAATGAAAACCGACGTTATAAATATTTGCATTGCATGTCCATTTTATTTATTTTTTGTATAATTGCAATTAAAGTTCTTGGTTGGGGTGAAGATGGTTTTTATTTGATGAGCAATCCTTGCATTCTCTAGCATGTTCTGTCGTTGTGGAATATCTCTCGAGTGTAAATGTGAAACAGTTTATAATCCGTAGCCGTCGCAAGATATTTGCTTATCATATTGTGATCCAACTCGCTGAGGATCTCTCCCAAGGGTAATTTTCAACGATTTCTTTTCATTATTTTATTTGAAGAAATCGTGAGTTTGATCGAGTGCAGGTAAAGCTATTAGATTTCGAAGAAGATCGTTTATCTTGATGTGAAAATATAGAATATGCTTCTAAACACCAACATGAATCTGAAGATAATTGATTTTGGGTTGTTCGGGTGGAGGCACACAATCCAAAGGACATGAGCGGTGAAACTGATACTTTTGGATAAATGAATTATGAGGTATATACTAACCTCTCCATCGGATTTAAAGAAACACCATAATTCATTGTGTTCTGGATGGCAAACCCTACTATATGTTGGATAATGCCCAAAAAGAAACACAAAGGGAGACAAAGATTTTTACTTCAAATGTACTACAAAATGTTTTGTTTGACTTTGTATGTTGGCAGTTGAGTTATAGATTTTTAACATCTTAAATATTTCTTATACAACATCATAAATATGATAAATTGTAGATTTTTTTTTTAAGTTTTATACAGGAATATTTATTCAGTAACCATATAAATATATAGATCTAATTATCTCCATATAGACTATATATTTTCAGAACATACATATATATATATACACACACTATCTTTATGTTCTATATGTTTCAGAACTTGCACTTAGACCTACGGATATACAACACTTATCTCTTGATGCCTCTTTTTTTAACCATAAATAATGAATTAGAGTTGTCAAATGGAAAAGCAAATATATCTATATATCTATATATATATATTGATTACATATTTCAAATGATATATACAATGCTGATCTGATTATTATTGTGATTGATGAGTATTTGTTATATGAAGGGAATATCATCTGGTTTTAGTGGACAAAGCGGTCCATTACAAAGCCACCATCGGCGGCAAGGGAGGGAGCACAGTATGTATCTGAGCATTGATTTTCCGGCGAGAACAAGCTAGGTGACTCGGCCACTGGTACAGACGATTCCGGTCCAATGACACGGAGTCGGGTTGGAATCTGACCAGGAGCACGCAGAACAAACCGATCTCGATGGCGGATTTTAAGGCAAACACAAACACCCCATTAGAATTAAGCGATGAACAGAAGCTCACCATGCACAGAAAGATGAAAGAAACAAAAAGAAAACAAAACTAAAGCATATTCATTTCGAACAAAGAAATCTGAAATATGCGTCAGTGATTGTTCTAAAGAGGAATCATGAGGTGGGTGAAGCAACGAGGAATTGCAGAGAGAAGACGAAGGAGAAGACTAAGAAATGTTATCGAGGTTGGAGTGTTATGCATTCCTTGAGCAACGTGGTGTAATGAAACCATTAGAAAGTTTTTGAATTCTTGGCAGACACTGTCAGAAAATGTGCGAGTGAGGTATTATTTGAAATACTAATAATAGTATAAAGTTAAATTAATGTTTTACTTAAATCCAAGTTTTTTTGTCATTGAACGATGGATGAGGATGCAAGTGGGTTGTTGTCTTTTTTTATTTGACCAATCTAGTTTTGTTATATTAAATTATAAATGTTAGGACTTATGTCGATTAACAATTTAGCATTGGGTTTAAATTTTTACATCATATAATATATGCTTCTAGCAATGATCGTGTAACACAGATAAAACTACATAACGTAGGCTTAGAAGAATAAATTTAATCAAACTATACGACTAAAATAAATGATGTATGTATGTGTGTATATGTATAGATTTTTTTCATCAATTTTAATATTTATTTTATTTGGGTATTTATGTTAATAATTTCTTTTTAGTTTTTAATTTATTTTAATTATATGTAGCGTAATAAAATGAATGTTGCATAGATATATAGAATGAAATTATTTTTTATTTTAATCAAAATAAATGTAGTTTTATATTTTTCCACAGTTTGTTGCACAAAAAATCTAAATAAGTCATATATACTATTATTACATTATATTTTCATTAATAATTTATTGAAATGAGATGTTTTTAAATAAGGTTAAAATTGAAAACTTTACTAAGACATTACCTAGAAAATATTGAACGATATTTATTTAGTAATAAAATTTTTTCAAATGATGTATTTACAAAAGAAAGGAATAATATATATAGATACATATAGATATAGATATAGATGGGTGACTCGATGGATATTATTTTGCTTGTGGTGAAGAAATGGGTTTAAAGGATTGTAATGAAGCATTGAAGCCACCTCAACATCCACATCATCATCTATGTGATATTTTTTAAAATATTCAAAATCTTTGTTTAAACATAATTTATTTTTAGTTTTATATATTATTAAAATTTTATTTGATTATACATATATTTTATATAAAATTAAAATATGTTTAAAGATATAAAAAATGAAAAATATCAATATCTTATTATCAATTTTAAAAAACAAACAGTTCATCTTTATTTTAGATAATAACTATGATAATTAAAATGATAATATTTTGAGAAAAAATTTATCAATGATTGTTATAATTAAAAAATATAAAAAAACTACCAAAAATATGGTTAAAAAATATTCATTAAACTACCCATAAATAAAAAACGGACAATAATATTCATTAGTTCATCATAATTATTATGACAATAAATGGAAAGCAATATAATATATAACATATATTTAATAGAATAAAAAATTAAAAAATTAACTACCCAAAACGATTCATTACCTTCAAAACAAGAAATGGTGCATATATTGGTGGTCATAAGTGGTCAAGATTATTAATTAGTAATATTTTATGTAACCTATAAAGGTCTTCGAGTGGTGGTGGAAAACTCTATTTTTTACTCTTTTTTTGCAAAAAAAAAGCTCTAACAAAAAAAATCTTAGATTCAAGGAGAAAAAAAAAGAGGAATAGATCTATACAGTTCCAATCCAAGAACCATGGAATTATTTGGCAATGGGATCCTCAACTCCATATGCCGGGAAAGATCGAGAAAGAGCGATTGGATTCGATGATTCTTATTTTATGGATTCGATTGTTCAATGTTTTCATGATTTGGATCAAAGAAATTGTACTGTTTGCTTGAGACTTGCATTCCAAGAAACGTCGGGTTACTGCAGTCAGTGTTAGTGGACTCCGACGTTAACTCCCAAATGTCTTTTGAGGTTCGAAACCACTTTTAGGATCACCAAATAGTGGTAGTGGTTCGTTTCCATTAACATGAAAGGTTCATCCAAAATTGAAAAGATTTATCAAAAAGTGTATAAAAAAACTGGTTACATACCTAATAAAATTATATCTTGAACTGAGTATCACATCGTGAGAACGGAAAGGATCAAATACAATTTCAAAGATCAATCTCTTACACCTAAAGAACACGTATTTCAAATTGAAATCAGTCTATGCACACAACACTACTGAGAAAAGAATAGAGGAATAAAAAAGATAACATATCTTCATATCATTTTTATTAAAGAGAATAATTTTATTCTTAAAGAAAAAATATAAGAAAACATTAACATCTGTTATCAAGGTAAGTTTTCAATTGTATTTGCCTTTTGTATTTACATGACATGATTTTTGTATATTATATTATAGATATTACAGAATCCCATGTGTATAAAAAATAAAAATTATAAGTATCACATAAGTGATTTATATTTTTTAAATATAATTTATATAAATTTAACCAAATTTAAAACAATTTTTTACTACAATATTTAAGAATATCATTTTTATTTATTATATTACTATAATATTTTTTATACTATTTTTATAGCACTGGGTCATTTTTTAAATGATAATGTTGAGGATTTATTATCAAAAGTTGAAGAGTAATATCAGAATTTGAAGAATCATGATTCTCTATTTCTAACATACCAAGAGTCTTTGATTCCTCTTTGAACTCCGTTAATAGCGGTGGCAAAAGATCCGACGGTGGCTTCGGCGATATCACCTTCGAATTCGTGCGGTGTGGTCGTTCTTGGCGGCACATTCGATAGATTGTCCGATGGACATCGGTTATTCCTAAAGATAATGAGTTTTCACATCATTTAATGTTTCTGAGATTTTACTGAAGTTAGACGTAGATGTCGGGATTGTTCATGGGAAGGAAAAAAATTAGATAGCTACAAAGCTACTGAGGGATCGGATTGTTGTCAGAATATGTAATGGTTTGATGTTAACGAAACAACAGAGAAGTAAGTGACATATGATGTTTTGGATTACATAAAAAGCTGGTAATATGCGTTATGTTTATGAAATATTTATATTAGAATTACTCCAAGTAATTTTAGTTCACGTATTGGATTTACAAATTAAATTTTTAGTTTACGAAAATGACGATATCTATTTTTGTTATGTTTAAATTCCAATCGAAATTGAATGAAAAATCCTAAAAAAATATTGAACTTTCCAAATTTGATAAAAAAAACTAAAATTTTGATTTTATCAAATAAACATAAAACTTTTTAAATTTGTCAAAACAAAACTTAATTCTTCTACGATTTTCAAAATAAACAAATGAGATGACGTGATATAAGAAAATGCAAACATGTCAAATTATTATTTTAGTTTTTTTACGATTGTATATAGTTCATGTATTTTTTGGAATCATTTAAAGTGTTTAATATTTTTTTTTGACAATCGCATAAACGTTTATGTATTTTTTGGATCACTTAAAAAGTTAAATGTTTTTTAAATTCACTTAAAAAGTTTAATATTTATTTGACAAAAACAAAAAATCGGTGTAAACAAATGTTTTTTATTAAACATGTACTTCACCGTAAAAAATATATAAACGTATTCAACGAATATATAAAAAGAATTTTATAATAAAATAATACAATAATATCTATATTTTCAAATTTTAAAGACCTTTGTATATATATATATATTAGTTTTGTTATATTCATTTCAACGTTTTTTCATAACAAAAGAGAAAATATTTTATATTAAAATAAAAAAGAATCAACCGCGCATCGCGCGGATCTCACCTAGTTATTATATAATAAATTAGCATACTTTCAAACTCTAAAACTAATTCATATTGACTAATAATTTTAAAATACAATAATTTATTGGTCAAATAGAATTAGTTTTAAATTTCTTTACTTATAAAAAAAATACAGGATTTAATCGTTAACTTTATAGGGTTTTTATGACGATTTTCTCGATATAGGAAAAACAACGTACTTGTGACGCAAAACAAGTGTTGGTAATTGGCAACGCAAAATTCATCGCCCAACGCTTTAAAACCGTTGCAAATCTGTGACCAAATTTTCAACGAAACACGAAACGTTGCATATTTCTAACGTATTGCATCACAATGTGCTTTGAACTTTTTTTTTACAACACAAAAAGCGTTGGCAACGTCATTGCCAACGAAATAATGCGTTGCATAGTTATAGCACGGTAAGTTGCCAATGCATCTGCTTTGAATCGCAACTTTTCAAATTTTCAATTCAATTTGTTGCGAATCTTCAACGCAGTTGTGAATAACGTTTGGTTCTAATTTGGTTTATAGGACCGGATAAACTGTTTTCGAACCGAACTCGACAAGTACCGAACGGAAGTCCGTACCATTCATCAATATTTGTGTAAATATTATGGTTTATGTGGTATTCATATAACGATATCGTTTCGAATCGAACCAATATTTAAAACGAACCGAAACAAACCGTTTAACATTTGGTTCTACTTTGCTACAGTTCTTATAAAACCGAAAATACCGTTTCCGAACCAAACAGTTTGAATACCGAACTAAAAACCGAAATGCTCACCACTATCAAGTACTAACCGTGAGTGCTTGTAACATCTTCACTAGTTCTTATGTTTTTTAGAGGAATCCATCGTGGATTTGGAGAGTTTTCCATCACGGATCTGTTTTGCACAATTTGGTTCTTAGGGAATATCGGGGTTTAAGGATCACTTAAAGATCTTGTCCTAATGTTGACTCTCTTGTCAACTTTCCCTTGCATGATTCAACAAAAAAAAAAAAAAAAAAAAATTTCCCTTGCATGATAATGTTGACTCTCTTTTCAACTTTCCCTTGCATGATTCAAAAAAAAAAAAAAAAAAAAAAAACTTTCCCTTGCATGAGAATGTAAGGATGCACCCGTCAACAATTTTGAAAATTTTAATGACATTTTTTACTAGTTTAAAAATAGATTTATCAAATAAAAATAAAGCAATTAGTTTTTCACCGTTTTTAAGTTCAGAATTTTTAGTAGGATTTACTCTTAAAATTAATATTTTTACCATTTTACTTTTTATTTCTCATATTTACCCATTGTGATCCAAATGCATTTTTTTAAACCCAAATCATTTTATTTGTAAGTCTTGACTTCCATTTTAGAATTCATTCCAAAAATCACATTAGATTTGAACTTGGACTTTGGAGTTTAATGATTGAATTTGGCATTGAATAATAATATGCCTAGTTTTTGTTCTTCTTTCGTCATTTTTAAAGCAGCACCCTTCCTTCCGGTTTAAGACAGCCACTTTCGTGGTCACAAAACAGTTCAGTCAGCAAAGTTCATAACAGAGTGAAGAGATAATGAGAACAATAACAAACACATCATCATGGCCATGGTCATGGTCATCAATACCAAACTGATGGAGATAAGTATTTACAACCCTACCTACATTCATCCCCTAAAACTTCCACTTAAACAAAGTTCCGCCCGAAGTTCCAATGCTTATTCACATCGAAAAACGACACCCGAAATCTCACTTAACACAAGCAGAAACCAAGAAACTAGACTTAGATTTGCCCGGAAATCAAACATTTCAAATCAAGAGAACCTAACACGAAGTTTTACCCGAAACCCTGCAGGATCGAAGAAGATATCACCCCACGAACCCATTGACCCGAAAGGCCGAGACTTTCAGCACAAAATCCCGGGTTTGGAGCAGCTCGAAGACACAGACGTCTCCCTCAAAGAGATTGTTCTCGAGAGTGAACTCATACCATCCTCGACTGAACTTGGCTCGCCCAGCTTTGTAGAGGCAACGCACAGGCCATTCTTTATCTTCAAGCTGGAGTTTGATGAATCCAGATATCCCGCTAAGGTATTTCTCAGCAAACCCAGAAGGCAAATACTGTAAAAAATACCCGAAAGAAAAAAAAAAAGCCGGAAAGTCATTAGTATTTCTTGTGCATAGAGAGGAGTAAACAATGGCGAGTGCAAGCACAGGTGCTCGTTGGCCGGTAACTCGAACCCTGGATAACAGGGAGAGGGGGAGAGGCCAAGAACGTAAAGGTCACAAGATCGCGTGCATGGGGCGAGGCTGAGGGCAATTGGTGAGGCAATTGCCAGCGCGTGACAAGCCTTGTCGCTCTACAGGTGAGGAGCGAGACTCGTGAGAGAGGCCACAAGGGTTTCGTTAGGAATTAAAAAAAAAATGTCAGATCACGATTCGGGTCGGTCAGGGTTTTAAATCCCTGAATTAGGATTTAAGACCCTCACCCTTTTTCTCAAAGCCCCATTGCAACCCGTGACCCTGTACTCGAGCAATCGCCTCCCTTCTCGCGACTCATGACCTCATCGTGACATCGCCCCTCGCCAGCTGAATTCCCCAGGGTACTCGAGCCCTCGCCCCATCCCGTAGTACCTGAATCTCAGGTGCCCAACCATCACGAGATCAAGAGCATCTACTCCTGACCTTGAAACCTGAGGGAATGAGATTGAGGACTAGTGACCCGATAATCTCGGGTACCCGCCCGCATCCTCCCCTAAATTAAACCACCTAAAGTTTGACCCTTTACTGCTAAAATCTCAGCCCGAGTATCTGAATTGGAAATTCCGAAATATATTACCATGATACAGCCACGGTAGAGGTATGATGGTCGAAGAACAACTCTAAAGAAAGGGTTTGCTGGCTCAAACGCTTTGGCAGTACTGATGGCCCTATCTCTTTCTTCTGCAGTGACAGTTCTCTTTCTCGCGGAAGCGCTTTCATAGAACTTTGAACGGTTCTCCAAGTCATCTCCATGAGGAGTAGATGAGTTTATCCCTTCTGGGTTCATATCGAAACGACCTCATCATGAGGATGAATCTTCAATTCTCGTGAGTAATCCACATGAAGAAAATGCCCGAAATGATGGAATACTTACCAGAATCAGGATTCTTCTTCTTCCTCCCTCTCTTTTTAGGAATTTTTGGCATTTCTTCAGCTGGAAAAAAATATATCAACTAGAGGGTATTTTTAGATTAAGCAATATAAACAGAAATATTGATTGTTTCCACCTTTAGATCCACTGAACAGGCTTTTGATGTTTGAACCAGGCATTGCATACATGGCCTCTGCATCTCCATCTTCGTGTTCTTTGAACAAACGGGCACGCTTGAAATGGTCATGTGAATCCATGTTGGTAAAAGAACAAGAATGGTATTTGTAATTTATCTGGGAGTGCGATAAATCGAAAAATGTAAACGTTAAAGGCAGAGTTTCCTTTGTATCTGAAGATCAAAAGGTAACCAATCCGGATGGGGAAACAATCAAGAAACTTGTGCCAATCATTGTTGAAACCAGATTTTCTCGTCGGTTTTCCTTAGTCCTACATGCCAAACATGACCATCATAAGGTATAATGAAAGCAACTGCAACAAAAACCGAAAGCTCATCCTTGAATTTACTCACAAACTATCTAGACCTTTCTACAGGAACACCAAAATTCAAGTGGTAAAAGGACTGTTAATTCTCTTTTGAAAGAGAGAAAAAAAAGAATAAAATTTCTTCCATGTTTGCAATGGAGGATGATCCAATACGAAAATCATCCAACATATCAAACTTAATACAGGTTAGCCACCAGGAAAACAGCCAAAGAAACACAATTGCCAGAGAGAAAAGGAGGTTTTAACCCCGAACCAGACAACCGAGAAACACAGTATGTTGGCATGTCCAAGGGAAAGCATTATAGTACTCGCTACAAATACGTATCATATGATAGAACCCATCCATAATAGGCTCAATTAAATCCCAAAGTCCATGGGTAGAACTCACACCAAAAACTAGCTTGTTGGGGGAGGGTGCCCATGATCTTATAAAGACTCAGTTGTCCACATATATGGTCGATGTGGGACTCTAACATCGTATCACATAAATATTCCGTAAAAAAAAGCAATACACATTCAGGAATCCAGAAAACACACAATGTAGTGTTTCCTTGCTAAACTTGCAAAACAGTTGAAAAAGCTTTAGACTTGTAGCTTAAACACTAGATATATTACCAAGAAACAATTCTCTCTAAAACTGAGATCTAAGTTCATAATTTCACAAGGCGAGAAGGTAACCTCATAAGGATGGACAGACCATCTAACAAGTCGAAGAAAGAGGAAATATGTTTTCTGCGAAAAAATAAACAGTATTGAGAAAACCAAGCAAAAAGCTCAACAAATTCAGATATCTATATCTATATATCTACATATATATATATATATATATAGATCTTCAAAGCCAAGTCAAAGATTAGTTAGTATTCATCTTCAAGCTTTAACCAAATTCCCGTTTGACACATTCTCCCTCTTTCTTTCTCTTCTCCTCAAGCAAGCCAAAGGAGATATAAATTTAGGGTTTGACTTACAACACTTATATAAGGAACTCAAAATCCCATGAATCTCTCACAAACTGAGAAAGCAGTCAAAATGCAGTCAAATACAGATCAAAATCCAAAAAGAAAAAAAAAACAGCATCAGATTTCTAGCTTTTCCCCCTCAAGTTGCCTAAAAATTTGGCTCAACATTTACGTAGAGCCCATTTCCTAAAGAACAGAACTTAGCCCTAACTCACTGTTAAAAGGTGGTGCACATCCAATGAACAAAAACGCCAGATGCCAAACTTTTCCTCACTCAATTGAGGCTTTAAAGACTTTCAATTCAAAATCCACAGTCCCCATTCAATAAAACTAATCACAAATGTAGACGAAAACACATTTCTTCCGTCCTTTTTTACTGAAATTCCAAGCAAATCATACACAAAAGCAGGAGATTCCAGACATCTAATTTCAGAAACCAAAGAACCATCGTCAACCCACCACCCAAAAAGCAGAATCCAGCGAAACCCACCAACGGATTTCAATTTTTAAACCCTTAAAACAAACAGCGAACCACCCAAAGAGGAAAAACAAAAAGAAAACTTTTTGGGAAGAGCAACAAGAAAAGAGCACGAGAAGGAGGCATTTTTACCAGACGCTGTTCTTGAACAGTGGATGAGAGAATCAGCCTGTGGAAGAAAGGGCGTGCCTTGTTCAGACAACAACAGTGACAAAGTAAAGAGAGACGAGGAGGGACCAAACGAAAGAAACCGAATTCAGATCATGAAGACGCCGGAGAATCCAACACACACAGACACGGAGAGGAATGAAGAAAAAGACAATACCTTTCAGATCTGAAGAAGCTGCTTAGGTTTGATTGTGGTCAAAGGGCTTGGAAAAAAACTGCTCTTTTCTTTTACTCTACCCGATTGAGAGAACCAAAAAAGGAACTGGGGAAAAGAAAATTAAAAAAAATAAACAAAACAAAAAAAAAAAATGAATGAGGGGAGTCATCTGCGTCTGCATTCTTGACTCGGTGAGTCGACTCGGGTCGTTAGGCTCCTCTGGGTTTTTCTTGGGGATTGAATTTTGTCATAGTTGATATAAATAAAATATATTTACGCTAGAACCATCATTACTCGATTTATTTACTCGGTTATTATTTATACCGACTGTATATAATAATTTCGAGATTTTTATAAATAGTTTATTTGAGTTTCCTTATTTATACATTTTCAAGAAAAAGACTAATAAAAAATACTTTGTTTTCCATACCCTTAAATAAAAATTTCGGTTTATAATTAACAATCTAATATTTGGGTCTTTTATATTCTCTTGGTTTTATAATGCGTTATCAACACGAACGCTTTTCTATAACTAAAGGTAAGATAACTTATCTTTAATACTAATATTTTTCGTCTTTATGATATATACGTGTATTCATTGATATTTAAATGGAATTAACCTCAAACTATATATGAATAAATAATTAATTTATGGAAGTTTATGCCGTCTCGTTTATTATTTACGGACGACTGTACCACCTTAATTATTAAGTTGGAACAATATCGCCATATATAGTCATTTATATTATCTAACCTATATAAATTAATAAATATTCAACATACAAAATATTATCATAGATAATATAAATTTATTGAAAAATTATTTATACGCAAAAAATTAAACTTAATCTAATAAATATATTACTAATGAAATTTACATATAAAGTTTTACAAATTTTTTTATATAACGATAGATTAATTAACTTGATATAAATTATTTGATTTCTCAATAATTAATTAATTATATATAACATGATCAATTAATTTATAAAATAATTAATAATTCATTTTGATCAATTATTTTTCTATGTATAGTTTTATAATATAAATTGATAAAATCATTTATAAATTTTTTAAAATTTATTTTTTTCCTAATGGCTACACTAAAAAAAATCAAAATTCAAATTTTGACTCCTCTCCACGGGTTAGAAATAGTAAATTTTATCCTATAAATACACTCATTTATTCACTCGAACAACTTAGACAAAATCATCTCATTCTCTTCTCTTCTGTCACGAAAAAAATATCTCAAGACGAATTTTATTAAAATTTTCTTTGTTCTAACAATTTTGGTAACAACGTTTAGTATTTTCTTCGATGAAGGACCTGATCCATTTTTGTTTTCAATTTGCGTTGTGGTTTTGCCTTTTGCATATGTGTTATTAATTATAGCAATTCATGTATAATCATGCATTTCACTATGTTGTATTCTCTATGATAATTAATAAAGCAAATGTGTGCCTTATTTTTTTTTGTTTAGTCATAATGACAAGAATGACCAATATCGAGTTCGAGGTCCTCGACATGTCGATTTTTTTTATCATGACAGTTGGATACTGAGTTGAATCTCGAATCAAAAGATCTTGGTATCACAATTAAAGAAAAAAAAGTGCATCAAACGAGAAAAAAGCAAAAGAACTGATATTGCTACGACATCATCTTCATGATGATTTGAAAAAGATCATTTTGATTATCAAAAATGGTGATTTTCTCCAAGACAAAATATGAGCACCTCCGATTTCAAGATTTCAAGACTGTTAGTGAATATAACTCGGCAATATACCGTTCGATTTTAAAATTATGCGGAGAAACAGTCACCGAAAATGAGATGTTGGAGAAAACGTTCTCAACTATGCATGCCTCGAATATTATACTCCAACAACAATATCGAGAAGAAGGGTATACTGTTGGGTTTCGCTACGGGTTCCTAGCATGCGATCTCATCGTTCTAGGATTTGGTTACTAGGTTTCATGCAGCGGAAGGAAAATATAAACCTAGTCAAACGTCACATGCAACCAAACTCATCCGTAAAACCCCGTATGATCGTGTATATCACCGTGGGAATCGTATACTTACCTCTTTCCTGAAAAAACGGAAGTAGGAGTCGATCCGGGGCCTGTTTAATCACCTAGGACTGAAGTTACAGTCCCTCTACACGTATCCACACCGTCGGGAAGGATTCCAAACGCTTTTTGGAATCGATCTGCTAGGATCTGTGAAGTATATCAAGTGGGATCTAATCCCGGGAGCTAGAACTATTAAAGAAACGATTTCTTCTGAGCTTTTGCTCTGTGTTCGGGTTCTGAAAATGAGTTCTCACCTTAGGACGGCGTCCAACACCTCCTTATAAGTTAGAAACTCTTGACTCGGCCCATTTAGTATTGACTCGGTCCGAGTCAAAACTTTGACTCGACCGAGTCAAAACATCAGCCAAGCCCAAAACACTTTCTGGGCTTCGACTCGCATGGAACTGACTCGGTCCGAGTCAAATACTGACTCGGTCCGAGTTAGAAGGCTGAATTCGTCCCGACACTCTGATTTGATTTGTTCGACCAAATCCAAGTCTTCCTTTCCGATACTTCATATATAAGTCCATCCCTAATGGTGTGTGACCTGTAGGCCCATTCGCAGTGGCAGCAGCCTCGAGAACCATTCCCGGTATACAAGTCATGGTTAGCCTCTAGCAAGACGCCATGACTACCCACGTTGAATTGAATTAGAGGTGATCTAACCAAGACAGTAATAGCTCGAGTTCTGATCCTTTGTCTCACGATGTCGTATGTTGAACAAGGGCATGGTATGAGCCACCCTTCAAGTTCAACCGCTTACTTCGTCTAGGCAAATCGACTGATAAAATAGATGTACATACATCTATAGCGTGACCACGCATTTTCACAGTCCGATTTCCACGAGGGACCCAACGACATCTCTCCTGTTAAAGAGATGACAAGTCCCATATTGCATATCTACTATCTCCATATGATTTGTGAACGTATCTGATCAACGCCGTTATAATCATCCGGCTAAAGACGACGTTTGATGCAGTCAAGACATGCCACTCCTCATATCAGATACTCTAGACATCTCAGGTCTAAGGATCCAAGAACGAACCGTTGTATGAGATTCAAGTCATGACTCTTTCCATGTGACAATCTCATGCGGGTCAACCAGTCACTCGTTCACAACGAGTACCCATGATTGTGATATGCATCCAATATATCGATCACACCTCATGCTAGTCTTAATTCATCATTGTTTCCACAATGACAATTGACCAGGGTGTTTAGAATCATTCTATAATGATTCAAGGATACCGAAATATAACAAACATGCCAATCATATAACGGGAATGTAATGCATTCATAAATCATTGAATCAATACAAAGTCAAAATGTCATATCACGGATTATCCTAGAGCATTACAACCAACATATACAAAATATTCGGAATTTCTACCATGCCTCCTATTGGCCAAACAAAATAATAAGCTGTTAATGAAAAAATCACGCATCACGACCTACTGGATTTGTATTATTCCCTGAAACGAATGCTATAGAAAACACATAATTCCCTGGGGTGAATGTTATATCTTATAATGGCCGAGAACATGGTTACTTTCAAGATAGAGGCCAAGGTCGAGGACACAGTCGCGATGCTAGCTGAAGTTGGATTAAAGGAGGTGGTAAAAAAACTTCATCCCAAAATCATGATTTTAGCAATAATAAAGGGGGGACGCATGGTCATCCAAACAAGAGGATGAAAGAAAGCACATGCCACCGGTGTGGAATGATAGGACATTGATCGCATACTTGCTGCACCGCTAAACACATGTTGGACCTTAATTTACTAAAAGTCGATCAAAGAAACAAAAGGGAAAAGCATCGAGATCAATCACATCATTAATGATTATGATGATGATGCTAGTGATGCCAAAAACTTTGCACACATGGATCTCGACTGATGGTTTTGCCCATCCTGAAGATGGCGCCGATTATGAATAAAAGATATATATATGTTTGCATCCTTTATATATAATCAATATTATCTATATATGCATCCTCATGTATAAATAATTTCATGATGTGCTTACTTTGTTATGCATTTATATCACTATTTTTGTTTCATAAGTTAGTAATGATATTATGCATTATTAATATATCTATTTTTAATGTTTACAATGTTGTTTTGTTCTTGAATAGAAAACGAATATGACCAAATCTACGAACCGAGGAGGAGATATATGTTTGGCAGATAGTGCTACAATACATACAATACTGAAAAAAAAATATTTATCGAATAAGGAAATAAACAAAGGAAATATCACTATTATATCTGAAAATGCAAAAATAATTGAAGGCTCTGGAAGAGTCGATTTCATAATGTCAGGAGGAACAAAATTTACAACAAAAGATACACTATTTTCCTCCAAGTTCCAAAGAAATTTATTGAGTTTTAAAGATCCGACAAAATAGATAACATATTGAAACCATGAATAAGGATGACACTGAGTATTTATATATCACCTCAATCAATTCGGGACAAAAGTATATATTTAAAAAATTATACACATTATCTTCAGGGTTATATCATACTAATATCAATGTGATTGAATTACATGTCATAGTAAACCACAAATTTACTGATATATTCAAAGTCTAACATGATCGATTAGGTCATCTAGATGTCATTATGATGAGAAAGATTATAAAAAACTTTCATGATCACCGATTGAAAAACCAGAAGATTTTTCAATCATATGAATTTTCTTGTGATGCATGTTCTACAAGAAAATTAATATTAGATCACCTAAAGCTAAAATTGGGCATGAATTACCATCATTTGTGGAAATAATTCATGGTGATATTTATAGACCTATTTCATCCACCATGTAGACCATTATGTTATTTTATGGTATTATTTGATGTTTCAAACAGATGGTCGCATATATATCTTTTATCGTCACGTAACTTGGAATTTGCCTGATTTTTAATCCAAATAATTAAATTAAGTGCACAGTTCCCAAAATACACAATCAAGAAAGTGAGGCTTGATAATATTGGAGAATTTACATCACAAGCCTTTCATGATTACCGCGTAGCAATGAATATTTATGTTGAGCACCCAGTAGCACACGTTCATACACAGATTGGTAGAGTCATTAATCAAACAATTCCAATTATTACCAAACCATTGATAATGAAAATAAAGTTATCCAGTTCTGTATGGGGTCATGCTATTTTGAATGTTGCACCACTTATTTGTATTAGACTAAGTGCATATCATAAGTATTCTCCATTGCAATTAGCATTTAGTCAAGAACCTAATATATCGCATCTCAGAATATTCGGATGCGCAGTATATGTACCGATTTTCCCACCACAACGTACAAAAATGGGTCATAAATTAGAGATATTTTTACGGCTCGTTTTGTTGATTGTCAATTTAATGAGAATGAATTCTTATCATTAGGGGAAGAAAATCTTAGAATGGTAGGAAATGAAAATAACCTTAGTTGGTGTACACCATCATTATCAAATCTTGATCCTCCAGCAAAACAATGAGAGTTAGAAGTTTAAAGGATTATACATTTACAGAATGTTGCAAATGAGTTATACGATATATTTGCAGATATAACTAGAGTAACAAAATCATACATAGATGCTGGAAACGTTCCTGCTCGGGTTGAAAGAACAAATGAAAGAAAATATGACAAACGATTCCAAAACACGTATGAAACATGAACGCGATAGAAAATAGGCTTTCATATGGGGACTTATCATGTAAAACTTTGGTCGGGAGAAGATTGATGAGGAAAACGGCAGTCGGAAACGCAAATGTCCAATAGGACAAAGATATATTAGCTTGGGAAAGGAGTGTAAGCCCCGTTTCCATGATATGCCTATGTTTGCGTTCCGAAATTCCGTTATGTTCGGGTGTATGTGGAGGTGTGGTGAGATGGGTGATGCCGTGGTCGGCAAGATATGATCGAAGAGCAATGTATTCGCCTCCGTTGTCCGAATAAAATGTTTGGATGCGATGGTTAAAACGATTTTCGACCAAAGGTTTAAATCGAGTAAAAATTTCACGCACTTGGGATTTTCTTTGGAGAGGGTAAAGCCATATGTAACGGGTGAAGTGGTCAACGAAAATAACGTAATACTTAAAACCATCAAAAGAAGTTACAGGAGACAACCATACATCCGAAAATAAAATCTCAAGGGGTCAAGAAGACGTTAGAGTAGAAACCGAAAACGGGAGTTTGTGGC
Source organism: Tarenaya hassleriana (assembly GCF_000463585.1). Classification (NCBI taxonomy): domain Eukaryota; kingdom Viridiplantae; phylum Streptophyta; class Magnoliopsida; order Brassicales; family Cleomaceae; genus Tarenaya; species Tarenaya hassleriana. Next base: position 141,255 of record NW_010971205.1, on the reverse strand, counting down.
TTTTATTAATAGAGCAAGTTTCGCATAACAAGGTACGAGTTTTATTGGACGACAAGGGTAATGAAAATTGGTTTATGACCTTATTTAAAACATCGGGAGAGGGATGGCCTAGTCTAGAGTGCCAATCCGAATAAGTGGTCGTAATAGCCGAGAATGCATGGGGAGAGCGGGAGATGTGTTTCGAAGGAGGTGGCCACGAAGGACGAGATGAGGTGCCGGTGGTTCGTGTCTGAGCATTATGGGAAGAGATCGGCATCACAGATGGGAGTGGCTCGGAAGCAAGAAGAATCGATTCATGGTTCAATAGGCGTTCATGGAGTTCCACAAACGAAATAGGTATGTCAGGGGCATTGATAGCATCCTTGATAGGGCGATATTCCTCACCGAGGCCAGAGAGGATGAGATCCACAAGATCTTCATGATCTAGGGGTTTGCCAAGAAGAGCTAGCTCATCACCTTTGGTCTTGAAGAAATGCATGAACTCATCAATAGATTTCCCGCCTTTGGAGAAACGTCTCACATGGTCTTTGATTTGCTTGATATGTCCCCGGCTAGACCGACCATAGGTGGAGGCGAGAGTCGTCCACGCCTCACTCGTGGAGGTTGCTCGGGCAATAAGTGCTTGGCATGATGGTGAGATGGAGCCGAGGAGGGCTGAAAAAATTAACCGATCTTGACGAAACCAAGATGCATAGGCAGGGTTGGGGATGGTCGTGGTGTTTTCGGTGATTGTCGGTGATGTGGATTTGGTGGCATCAAGGAAGTCCTCAAGGTTATAACCTTGAAGAAGAGAACGGATTTGTAGGCTCCATGTGAGATAATTGGATGTCGAAAGCTTGGAAATATTGGTCACATTGATGTTAATCAAAGGAGAAGAAGGATTGTCGAGGTTATAGGGATGGACGGTGTCTGTAGACACAGGGGTGCCATCGGAAGGGGTGTTGGTGGTGTTGGTTTCGGTGGACATGCTGCTGGCGATTTGTGCGGCGAGAAAAAAAAAGAGTGGAATGTCGCAAGACTTTTGCTCTGATACCATAAACCAAGTTTGAGAAAGTAGGGTTTTCGTATTATGTTCTCAATAGCATACAACATGAATATATACATGAGTGATTACAAGGGTAATTGAGTAAGACTAGGCAACTGAATAACATGATCGTAGGAGCTAATTGATATGCATATAATCATAAAGATATGCAGAAGATTTCTTTCCATTATGAGGTAGCCGCGGCCGGGGCCGAGCAGCCGACACGTGTGGAGGGCTCAACTCCGCTGACGGTGGCGAATCTGTCTAATGCTTTACAGGAAGCCTTGCTCCCTCTGATGTCGGCCTTGGTGGAGAAGATGATCTCCTCTCAATCAAAGCCACTGTCGTCGACCCAGTCAGGTGCGTTCGCGGCGAAACCAACAGAAGGCCAAAACTCTACTCTGGGGGAGCCCAAACCAGTCGCGCTTAGAGGTTTGGAGGCTAACGAACCGCCGATCGTGTTTGCCAGTCCGATCGTGCCGAACCAAGAGGTGGGTGGGTTCGGCGAGTGCTCGGCGGCAGGGGTTACTCGAGGTGTGACGTTGGGTCGAGGAGCTGCCATCAGCGACACCTCCTTGAAACAACCTGAGATCGTGACTTTCGAAGGGGAGAACACAGAGGGATGGTTGATGCAAATGGAGCAATATTTTATTCGTTTGCAGATTACAGAGGTGGAAAAGTTGGAGTTGGTAGTCTTTGCACTTACTAGTCCTGCCTTGACGTTGTTCCAGTGTGAAAAACAAGACAAACCATTTATGGGTTGGTCTGATTTCAAGGAACGTGTCCTTGCTCGTTTTGGTGCCGGTGAGTTCGTGTCTTTGTATCGCCGCCTCATGACTTAACGTCAAACTGGGAGTGTGGCAGAATATCGGCGTTCTTTTGATGAGATCCGAGCACTGTCAAAACAGGTGGATGTTGAGTTTTTGGAGCAAGCCTTCTTAGAAGGGCTGAAACTGGAAATCGCCTACACGGTTCAACTCTTTCATGAAACAGGGCTTATCCGACTCATGGACATGGCTCAAAAAGTGGAGAGATGGCAGGAGATACAAGGCAGTGGGTCTGCAACTGTGCGTAGTGGGGGTTGTCTACCCATTTTTCAGCAAGGGTACCTAAGGTCGGACGGAGATGTTCGCTGGAATTCACGACCCAATCGTTTCGTGGCTGGTACGCAACCGTCTGCCGTAGTAAAATCACCACCACGGGAGTCGTCTCGTTCAAATCCTGGGTTTGAGAGGCGTTTAAGCTTCAAAGAAATGCAGGAGCGCAGAGTTAAGGGCTTATGTTTCAACTGTGATGCTCGTTTTCAACCTGGCCATCAATGTCCCGGTCGGCAACTGCGTTTGCTGATTACTAGGGACGAGGACACTGATGAGGAAGTGGAACCAGAGGTGACAGACAAACCGGAGGATGAAGATGACAAAAATCTGGTCGAGTTATCTCTCAACTCGATTGTCGGGCTGTCATCAAAACACACGATGAAGCTGGCTGGTGAGCTGTGTGGCGAGCCAGTGATCATTCTCATTGATAGCGGGACTACTGATAACTTTATTTCAGATCGTCTGGTGACTCGCTTGGGTCTCCACATGGACGGCACACACACTTACGAGATTTCTGTGGGAAATGGCGAAATCCTTATCAGCCCTTGCAAGTGCCGGAAGCTGTCGTTGTCCGTCCAAGGTATCGATATTTCTGACGACTTTCTGGTTTTCGAATTGGGAAGCGCGGATGTTATCTTGGGTTATAAGTGGCTGGGGACACTGGGGGAAACCAGGACTAATTGGGGGCAACACCTGATTCGCTTCCAACGGGATGGAAAATGGGTCACGTTGAAAGGGGATCCAAGTCTGGTGCGTTCTGAAATCTCACTGAACATGATGTTGCGGACCATGCGACGGGAACGGGAAGGCATCCTTGTTGAGCTGTCCACATTACTTTCTACGGAAAATCCGAAGGTTGGAGATTCTTGGGTGGCGCTACAGTTTGTATTAGACCAATATGCTGATGTTTTTGCAAAACCCAATGGATTGCCACCTCGACGACACCGTGACCATGCGATCATGCTGCACAGCCGTACATCCCCTGTCAATGTGCGTCCTTACCGCTATCCTTATGTCCAGAAAAACGCTATCGAAGAACTAGTACGGGAGATGCTGAAGGCCGGAATAATCAGACCAAGTGTGAGCCCGTATTCCAGCCCAGTTCTGTTGGTTAAAAAGGAAGACGGTAGCTGGAGATTTTGTGTGGATTACCGAGCGCTTAACTCCGTCACGATTCGTGACAGGTTCCCAATTCCGACAATTGATGAGCTCTTGGACGAGTTACACGGAGCTACGATTTTTTCAAAGATCGACCTTAAATCTGGTTATCATCAAATCCGGGTCAAGCCAGAAGACATCGAAAAGACGGCCTTCCGGACTCATGAGGGCCACTACGAATTCTTGGTCATGCCTTTCGGATTAACCAACGCATCCGCAACGTTTCAATCAAACATGAACGAGGTATTCCGCAACTTCTTGCGCAAGTTTGTTCTTGTATTTTTCGACGATTTCCTTGTCTTCAGCTGCACTAAAAAGGAACATATTCGATATTTGCGGGTGGTTTTGGAGATATTGCGGGAACACTCTCTTTTTGCTAACAAGAAGAAGTGTAGTTTTGGACAGCAACAGGTGGATTATATAGGTCACGTGGTTTCGGGAGATGGAGTGGCTGTTGACTATGAGAAAATTTGTGCGGTCACCGATTGGCCTGTACCAAAGACTTTGACGGAATTACGGGGGTTTCTAGGGCTGTCTAGATATTACGCTGCTTTGTACGTGGGTATGGTAAAACATCGCTTGGCCACTGACCCAATTGCTGAAAAAAGGGGGATTTGTGTGGAATAAAGAGGCTGACCGAGCCTTTTCTTCTCTCAAGATGGCTTTAACGTCTACCCCGATCTTAGCCCTTCCAGATTTTAGCAAGCCTTTCATCGTGGAGACCGACGCGTGTGATTACGGGGTGGGAGCGGTGTTGATTCAGGAGAGTCGCCCCATTGCCTACATGAGTCAAACATTGTCGCAGCAGGCCAAGTTGAAATCTGTCTACGAAAAAGAGCTGATGGCAATCGTCCTTGTTGTACAGAAATGGCGACACTACCTATGGGACAGGCGATTCACCGTGCGAACTGATCAGCGGAGCCTACGTTATATGTTGGACCAACGGTTTACCACTACGACACAACATAAATGGATGGCGAAACTGATGGGATATGATTTCGACATACAATACATGGCGGGAAACACCAATTAGGGGGCTGATGCCTTATCTCGCCGACCGCCAGCTTCAATTCTGGAGTATCTCAGTCAACTTACGATAGTGGGATCACGTGATATCGATTATACTCTAATTGATTCAGCGGTGGCGGCCGATCCTATTTTGCAGGCTGTTTGTCGGGACCTTCTAGATGGACGGGAAGTGGGTCGTTTCGTCCTACGGAAGGGCCACCTTAATTACGATGGTCGAATTGTGGCGCCTCGACATTCTGAGCTTGCTAACCAATTTATGGAGGATGGGCATTCTCAACCCTTGGGTGGGCATTCGGAAATTGATAAGACTTACGAATTAAACGCGAAGTCTTTTGGTTTGGTATGAAGCAAGACATTGCCGCTTTCGTTGCAAAATGTGATGTATGTCAGCGTTACAAGGCGTCGACATTGTCTCCGGCGGGGCTGCTTCAACCCTTGCCCATACCACCGAGTGTTTGGGCTTCAGTTTCAATGGATTTCATCGAAGAACTACCAACATCGGAATGGAAGGACACCATCTTCGTGGTTGTAGATCGCCTCTCCAAGTATGCTCACTTTATCCCTCTTAAACATCCTTTTACTGCAGCTGATGTGGCTGGAGTATTTTTTCGAGAGATTGTACGACTCCATGGGCTGCCGAAAAACATTGTTTCGGATCGCGACAAGATTTCCCAAAGCAGATTTTGGAGGGCACTATTTGATCTCCACGGAACTAAGCTACTTATGAGCACGACGTACCACCCACAAACGGATGGACAGACGGAGGTGGTAAACCGGTGTCTTGAGGCTAACCATGACTTGTGGTTCGGGAAAGGTTCCTAAAGTCACTACCACTTAGAATGGGCCTACAGGGTCACACACCAATAGGGATGGACTTATACGTGAAGAATCCGAAGAATGGAAACGAGATTTGACCGAAACAAGCGTGAAAAGGAGTTTTCAATGTGTTGGTCCGGAGCTGACCAAGTTTGGTCAGCCCCGGACCAAGTCGGTCAGCCCAGGAGGTCCGGAAGTCAGCTAGGAGGTCATCTGTCCAAGTCTGGTCCGACTGACCAAAAGTTGGTCCGGAGCTGAAAGACCGAGAAGGATCTTGGTCCGGAGCTGATCACACGTGGTCCGCCGGACCAAGCCTTCAGGCCAGCCGGTCGCGGGTGTCAGACTAAGCCTGGTACGCCGGACCAAGCTCCTGGTCTGGTGGACCGGGATCTGGGAAACTTTCCAAAATTCGATTTTAGGGTTTTCTAATCTTATTTAAGTTTGGGATTTCGTCCAAACTTAATTAAGGCCGACCTAAAACTCAGAGAAACATCCTAGAACCCTAGAGAACATGTTCTCTTCGATTTCTATTGTCCCGGGATTGGATCTCGTCTCTTGAGTTACCCTTTTCTTCACTAATCCTAGCAGATTCGTTCCAAATCGTTTGGAATCCTTCCCGTCGGTGTGGATACGTGTAGAGGGACTGTAACTTCAGTCCTAGGTGATTTAGAACAGGCCCCGGATCGAAATAAACTTCAAGTCTCATCGAGAACGAGGTAAGTAACGATTTCCTCGGTGATATACACGATCTTTCGGGTTTTGCGAGTTTGGTTGCATGTGACGTTTGACTAGGTTTTGATCTTTCTTCCGCTGCATGAAACCTAGTAAACCAACACAGGTCCGAGACGAAGACTGGCGGGCTGACCAAGGAATCAGACTGAGTTGGTCCGGAGCTGACCAAGTTTGGTCAGCCCCGGACCAAGCCCAGTTGGTCTGCGCTCCGCTTCCTCTAGTACGTCGAGAAGGAGAAATCGGACTGAGTTGGTCAGGGGCTGACCAAATTTGGTCAGCCCTGGACCAAGCTCAGAATTTCTCCGAAAAATGACAGAACGGCGGACCGGAGAAGCTGACCAAGGTCAGTCCGGCGACCAGATTCTGGTCAGCTCCGGACTGGACCTCAGACACTTCTCAAGTCCGAAATTTTGTCATCTTCCTCATGATTAATCTCAAGCTATTACCGCCCATTAGTAGAGCAACTGTCAAGGCCTCGATCGTCATGGTTACGGGTCATGCCCTAGCTGAGTGTGCCTGACTATCTTGGTGAGACAGTATCGAGAAATCGTGATTCTCATAGCTCGAATATGGTTGAGCTTGAATTGGGTTATCAAGTCGGACTTGGACCTAATGGTAAGGATGGGATGAGGAACATGCATTGATAGCGTATCACTATCTCATACTCATCTAGGAATCATATATGATATGATTGACAATGTGTTGTCTACCTAAATAGCATGTTTTTAGTGTCATGCCCTAGCTGACTCAAAAACATGTGAAATATGGATCCTAGCACACTTAGAAACTCATTGAGGGTGTTTTTCTTAGTGGGAGCTTATCATATTGCATCTATTATCTGTGTTAGCATGTGTACTAAGT
>NW_010971205.1:132975-134196 GCF_000463585.1 Tarenaya hassleriana | reverse complement strand
CGTTCCTGAGGATGAACCAGCGGGCAATGCGCCCAGGGCTGTCAGAGATGCTTACCATAAGCACATCAATGACAACCTGGACGTGACCTGCCTGATGTTCGGATCAATGTCGGCTGAGTTACAGAAACAACTCGAAGGAACTGATGCCTTCGAGATGATCGAGCACCTCAGGACTATGTTCGAGGAATAGGCGAGGGTCGAACGATTTAACGTCCTTAAGAACCTGGTCAACTGTAAGATGACCAATGGTTCACCCGTGAGTACTCATATCCTCAAGATGAAGGGTTATCTAGAGGATCTTGATAGACTAGGGTTGGATGTTAGTCGTGAATTGGCTGTAGACCTAGTTCTTCAATCCCTGCCGGATAGTTTTGACCAATTTGTCATGAACTATAACATGCATGGGATGGAGAAGGACTTGACCGAGCTACATGGGATGTTGCGATCGGCCGAGTAGAACATCAAAGTCGAGAAAAGTGTCCTAGTGGTTGGAAAAAGTTCCAACAAAAGGAAGCGTCTGTTGGGTTTTCCTGGGATCTCATGAGCGAATCCTATTCCTAAGAGATCGGTTCTAGGATTTGCGCAGCGGTTGTAAAACAAAAATTTGATTAATACCCTAAAACCTATCATGCATGATCTTGTAGAAACGTTAGAACGCTTACCTCAATCGATCCGGGGTCTGTTTCAATTGATGTATTCGTCCGATCACTATAGGCAGGAAGAATACCTCACCCTCTACACGTATCCACACCTCGGGATGGATTCCAACCTTTGGAACTTGTCTGCTAGGACACGAATCTTCTATTCGATGATGTGCTTTGAGAAAGAGAGATTAAGATCACTTCTTCAACCCTCTAGACTCTCCAAAAGGGTCTGAAAAGTTTTCTTTTTCGACTCATTAGTGTTAGGGTTCTATTTCTCCTCTTATTCAAGTGATTAACCCTAGATTCGGACTTTAAAATTAAATTCGAACCCCAGACCGAACGGACTGCTTAGTAGTCCGTTCGGTCTGGACACTTGGTCCGTTCGGACCAGTTTCATAACTGGGTCCGTTCGAACTTATGGGTCAGTCCGTTCGGTCCAACATTTGGTCCGTTCGGACTGAGCTCTCTAGTCCGTTCGGTCCAACAACTTGGTCCGTTCGAATTAGATGCTCCGGTCCGCTCGGTCTACTCCTAGACCGGACGATCTGGACCACTTATCCAGTTTTCTCGACGTTTT
>NW_010971205.1:129603-131669 GCF_000463585.1 Tarenaya hassleriana | reverse complement strand
ATAAACCGTCTAGACACAGTTCAATCTATAACGTTAGTACCAAGCGGTTTAAGCCGAACGACTTAAACCCGACCTATCTCTGGCATTGTCGACTTGGTCACATCAATGAGAAACGCATAGCAAAGCTTCATTCTGATGGACTTCTTGATTCTTTTGATTATGAATCAATCAAATCGTGCGATTCTTGTTTGATGGGCAAGATGACAAAACCTCCTTTTACTAGAAAAGGAGAAAGGGCTACAGAGTTGTTAGAACTCATACATAGTGATGTATGCGGTCCTATGAGCTCACTCGCTAGAGGAGGTTATCTGTACTTTGTTACGTTTACTGATGATTTCAGTAAGTACGGTTTGATGGAGTTCCTGGGATCTCAAGAGCGAATCTAATTCCTAAGAGATCTGTTCTAGGGTTTGCGCAGCGGATGTAAAACAAAAATTTTGATGAAACCCTAAACCCTATCATGCATGATCTTGTAGAAACGATAGAACGCTTACCTCAATCGATCCGGGGCCTATATCAATTGATATGTTCGTCCGATCACTGTAGACAGGAAGAATACCTTGCCCTCTACACGTATCCACACCTCGGGATGGATTCCAACCTTTGGAACTTGTCTGTTAGAACTCGAATCTTCTATTCAATTATGTGCTTTTTGAAAAATGAGATTTAGATCACTTCTTCAACCCTCTAGACTCTCCAAAAAGGTCTGAAGAAGTTCTCTATTTCGGCTCTCTAGTGTTAGGGCTATTAATCTTCTCTTATTCAAGTGATTAACCCTAATTCCGGATTTTAAAATTAAATCTGAAACCCAGACCGAACGGACTGCTTAGTAGCCCGTTCGGTCTGGACACTTGATCCGTTCGAACCAGTCATTTAACTAGGTCCGTTCGGTCTGACGGGTCAGTCCGTTCGGTCTGACGGGTCAGTCCGTTCGGTCTGACGGGTCAGTCCGTTCGGTCCAACACTTGGTCCGTTCGGACTGGACTATCTAGTCCGTTCGGTCCAACAATTTGGTCCGTTCGGACTAGATGCTCCGGTCCGTTCGGTCTACTCCTAGACCGGACGGTCCGGACCTCTGTCCAGATTTCTCGACGTTTTCTCGTGCATTTGTCCTTCCCTGCGTGTGTGACCCTGTAGGCTCATTCGATATAGCAGTATAACCCGAAATCTCTATTCCGGATATACAAGTCATAGGCGGTCTCTAGCAAGACACTATGACTACCTATCTCGAATAGAGTTTGGTCGTGATCTTACGAACGCCTGTGATGATTCCGGTTGATGATCCTTTTGTATCACGATATCATATGTCGAATATAAGGCATGGACAAGCCACCTTATCTGATTCGACTGCTTTCTCGTTCACTGAGTTCGACTGTCTGAAATAGACGACGTTCGTCTATAGTGCGGCCACACATTTCTACAGTCTCGCTCACATGATGGGCCCAGCGATATCTCTCTCTTTTACGAGAGGTACAAATTCCGTCTTGACTATCTACAATCCAGCACATGAGTCGTTTCGTACCTGATACATGCCTTTATAGTCCTCCTGTTACGCAGGACGTTAGACGTATTCAAAGCACGCAACTCCTCATGTTGGATTCCGTAGATATCTCAGGTCTTAGGATCCAATCATGGAACCGTCATATGAGATTCAAGTCATGACGCTAGTCCATGTGACAATCTCATGCGGGTCAATCCAGTATTCCGTTCTCCAACAATTACCTATGACTGTGATCGTATCCAAATACCTATGATCATCTATATGATCATCAATCACACATCACACTAGTCTTATTATGTCATCATTCCCATAACGACACAAGACTAGGGAGTTTAGTATCATTCATAACGATACATGGATTTCATAACACATCTAGCATGCAAGAACATGTAATGAATAAAATACTCTCATAAAAAGTATCAATACATCGAATGTATCTAAACAAAGCTCATAATCAGTACATCATAGAGCACTAAACCAACAAATAGTTGATTTGGGTCCTAGCAGACAAGTTCCAATCGTTGGAATCCATCCCGAGGTGTGGATACGTGTAGAGGGCGAGGTA
>NW_010971205.1:128495-129002 GCF_000463585.1 Tarenaya hassleriana | reverse complement strand
CATGATGGTCATGTTAAGGGTATGGGGATTAGATGCTTGTAGGATAGATCATAGAGCATAGTGGGAGATTGTTGGTTGTAATGCTCTAGGATGATCCATGATATGACATTTGACTTTGTAATGATTCATTGATTTATGAATGCATTATTTTTCCGTTATACGATCAGCATTTTTGTTGTATTTCGGCATCCTTGAATCATTAGATAATGATTCTAAACTCTCTAGTCAGTCATCATTGTGGGAACAATGTTGAATCAAGACTAGCATGAGATGTGATCAACGCATTGGATGTAGATCACAATCATGAGTACTCGTTGTGAACGAGTGACTAGATGACCCGCATGAGATTGTCACATGGACAGAGTCATGACTTGAATCTCATACAGCGGTTCGTTTATGGATTCTCATACCTGAGATGTCTAGAGTATCTGATATGAGGAGTGGTGTGTCTTGACTGTGTCAAACGTCGTCTTTAACCGGATGATTATAACGGCGTTGATCAGATAC
>NW_010971205.1:123900-124593 GCF_000463585.1 Tarenaya hassleriana | reverse complement strand
TGACTGGATGACCCGCATGAGATTGTCACATGGACAGAGTCATGACTTGAATCTCATACAGCGGTTCGTTTATGGATTCTCATACCTGAGATGTCTAGAGTATCTGATATGAGGAGTGGTGTGTCTTGACTGTGTCAAACGTCGTCTTTAACCGGATGATTATAACGACGTTGATCAGATACATTCACGAATCATATGGAAATAGTAGACATGCAATATGGGACTTGTCACCTCCTTAACAGAAGAGATATCGTTGGGCCCCCTCGTGGAAGTCGGACTATGAAAACGCGTGGCCACGCTATAGATGAAGTTGCATCTATTTTACTAGTCGATTTACCAAGACGAGAAAGTGGTTGAACTTGAAGGGTGGCTCAAACCATGCCCTTGTTCAACATATGATATCGTGAGACAAAGGATCAGAATTTGAACTGTTAATGCCTTGGTTAGATCACCTCTAACTCAATTCTAAGTGGGTGGTCATGGCGTCTTGCTAGAGGCTAACCATGACTTGTGGTTCGGGAAAGGTTCCTAAAGTCACTACCACTAAGAAAGGGCCTATAGGGTCACATACCAATAGGGATGGACTTATACGTGAAGAATCCGAAGAATGGAAACGAGAGTTGACCGAAACAAGCGTGAAAAGGAGTTTTCAATGTGTTGGTCCGGAGCTGACCAAGTTTGGTCAGCCCCGGA
>NW_010971205.1:101137-123622 GCF_000463585.1 Tarenaya hassleriana | reverse complement strand
GCCTCGGACTAAGCTTGGTCCGCCGGACCAAGCTCCTGGTCCGGCGGACCGGGATCCGGAATGTTTCCAAATATTCATTTTTAGGGTTTTCTAATCTTATTTAAGTTTGGGATTTCGTCCAAACTTAATTAAGGCCGACCTAAAACTCAGAGAAACATCCTAGAACCCTAGAGAACCTGTTCTCTTCGATTTCTATTGTCCCGGGATTGGATCTCGTCTCTTGAGTTACCCTTTTCTTCACTAATCCTAGCAGATTCGTTCCAAATCGTTTGGAATCCTTCCCGTCGGTGTGGATACATGTAGAGGGACTGTAACTTCAGTCCTAGGTGATTTAGAACAGGCCCCGGATCGAAATAAACTTCAAGTCTCATCGAGAACGAGGTAAGTAACGATTTCCTCGGTGATATACACGATCTTTCGAGTTTTGCGAGTTTGGTTGCGTGTGACGTTTGACTAGGTTTAGATCTTTCTTCCGCTGCATGAAACCTAGTAAACCAAACCCTAGATCGATATGATCGCATGCTAGGAACCCGTAGATAACCCAACAACCTTGGACTCGTTGCTGGAAGAGAGGGACAGCATCCTGGCGGAGCTGCAAGCAAATCTGAGTCGTGCCCAGGTTTTGATGCGCACCGCAGCTGATCGGAGATGTCGCGAGGCTGAATTTAGTCCAGGTGATTTGGTTTTCTTGAAGATGCGACCGTATCGTATGAAGACGATGGCTGCTAAGAGGAATGAGAAGTTGGGTCCTCGATACTTTGGCCCTTATCCTATCGAGCGTCGAGTTGGGAAGGTTGCCTACCATCTACGTCTGCCAGATTCAGCCTCAATCCATCCAGTTTTTCATGTGTCTCAACTCAAACCAGCAGTTGGAGTAACGGTGAATGTGGAGGCGCAACCCTTGCCGACGAGACTGACAGCAGATTTGGAGTGGCGGGTACAACCAGAGAACTTGTAGGGAGCACGTCGCCGCGCGGAAACGGGCGAGATAGAGGTTTTGATTAAGTGGCAGCAACTGCCTTCGCATGAGGCGACATGGGAGCTATACGATTCGATTTCACAGCAATTTCCGACTTTTCACCTTGAGGACAAGGTGAAACTATGGGAGGGAAGTAATGGTGTAATACCATTCAAAAAAAACGTTCAAGAGGCGCGCAAAGACGACGGGGACACACGTGCAAGCTGAAGAAGGAATGGGAGTTTCGGAGAAGAATGATTAAGGAAGACAAACTAGCACTTATGATAATTAAATAAAGTATCGAGTCTGTATTTATATTACAGAAAGTCTGGGAGTCACATAACAATTACAAGTTGTATTACTCTCTATAAGAGAGAGATAATTATGAATGAAGAAAGCACGCTTTTTGGCTGATGAAAAAAAGGAGGAAGTTGTGATTCGAAATCCAACAGGATAGTAACTCTCCTTAAGCAGCTGCAATTCCGTTAGAATCTTCTGTGGGGTCCAACATGCACATAGATAAATATCAATCCTATACATCTGAGGACATAAAATATATATCACCCATGCATTAATATAAATTTAATTATAGAAAAAAAAATCATCTCATGAATTAGTGATATTTTTCACTAAATTTTATGAGTTTTATATATATTTTGTTTTAATCTAATTATACACTTGCATGTACATGCTCTGACAAATGTAAAAAACACTTATTAGCGGACCATTTGTTATTTGGCGGGATACTTTTGTTTATCAGTATTGATAAACGATAAAATGTTTATTCATAGTGAGCCAAATAATAAATGATTATGTTTTATTTTTTGGATTTACCACGAGGTATATTAAACAACGTTCAATTATAAACCTATATCTTTAAACCTTATATATTTAGATTAATCTCCATTCGTCCATGATAACTAAAATGATTACTTATTTTCAAGATAGGGTTTGAACCCTAACCTCTAGTTAAGATACAAAGATGATGAACCCTCTACGCCAATTCTTGAAGTTAAATGATTATGTATTCTAAATTGTGTAACAATAGGCGTATATAGAATCTATTTATTACATAGTTCTGTATGTGTTTTGATGAATGTTTTATACATACATCCGGATATAGTTATGTGTATATAAATACTTGTATGAACGCATGTATACACATCCGCACATGGTTGTATGTATAGAAGTACTTGCATATATATATATATATACGTATATATGTATTCGAGCATGGTTGTATATAGAGAGAGGTGCATATATGGTGATACAGAATCTAAGAGGGTGAAGCCTTGAAGTGATGGATCTGAATGTTGTCAAGATGGAGTTTTCGGAAGTCACTTCGGTTCCTCGAGACATAGAATTTTCCCCATTTGTATCCTTTGTACTTTGGAGGGTCATTTAAGAGCTCTTCCAGTGGCTTCACTTCAACGTCATGCGAAGGCATCAGGAAGAATGGTATCGAGTATCTCTCTTCCGTTGTGTTCACTACCACTCTGTGTTCCGCGCTCCAATACTTGTCATTCGTCCATACCTTCCGACAATAACGGATATCTACTTTAGTTCATATTTTATCCATGAATTTACTCATTCTCAATGAATGTCAAGAAAATCTATTGAAATAAAGAACCCCTTTACAGCAATGTGATTCGAAGTGAAACGGGTCTGATTTAAAAATCCAAACCAAACAAACATCCGATGTTGTTAATAAAGAGTCTAGACAGTCTATCACTAACTCCACTAATAGGAACCACTTTCCTCAACTCACTCTCCATTTGTCTTCCCATATTTGTAGAAAACTGTTATATTGTATCAGTTACTTGTATCTATATAAGAAACCCAAAAAATTAAAATGAATAAAGTAGAGAATATTTTTCTGAAAATTGCATTGTTCTTCTTTAAGCTTTGATTGGGACCATCAAAATGGGTATCATATTCTAGTTAAAAGCGAAATTGAATCTAAGTTATATATAAAAAAAAATCAGTTTTATTTAGGAAGAACTCTACTCAGATCCCAAGAATTAAAAAAAATGAAACAAAACACAAATGAAGAGGAAAAAACCGAAGTGCTAAACCCACTTTGTGATGGTTGAATGGTGTAAACTTGTTATACACAACTCTCAACTCTTCATGGAAAGAGTTGTATAATTTAATTGTGATACATAACTTATCTCCGGATTTTGAGAGATTTTTTTTTCTTTCAAGAAAACTTTAATCTTTTTTATGTAAAGGTTCGGTGAACTTGTAAGTTAAAAAAAACGAAGTGTTAAACTTAAACCTTTTTTACTGATTAGCATTCATACCAAGTTATGAACAAAAACAACTCGAATATATAAACTTATGGAAAAATCCATATAAATATTTGTACTTTTACAAAAATTTCGCATAAATATTTGAACTATAAATTTTTCATATAAATATGTAAACTTTTCTAAAATCCTATATAAATACCTAGACTTCTGAAAAACTTCCAAATAAACCCAAAATACGATTAATGACCTCACCTATTTTTATTTAAAAAATACCTGAAATTTGTATTTATTTGAATTTTTTTAAAGTCTAGGTACTTAGATTATTAAAAGTTTAGGTATTCATATGAAAGTTTTATAGTTAATGTATTTATATGAGATTTTTGTAAATGTTAAGATATTTATATGCTATTGAAGATTTAAAAAATTTCACACAATCTCCTAAAAAAATCTAATCAGAACATAATCAAAACATATTTTAAAAAAAATCGATTGAAGATTTACCTCCATACAGTTGCCAATGTTGATGACAAGGGCGCCAGGGACAGGTCTAACGGGGAACCAGAGACCATCGGATCTACGGCTAACTTGTAAACCGCCGACTTGGTCTTGAGCCAAAACGGTCAAGACATCAGCGTCTTTGTGTCGGCCGACGCCCAAGGCGAGGTCGGGGCGGTGACACGTCGGGTATCTGTTGACCCTAAGGAAACTCATTTGTTTTTCGAAGTAACCATTGAAGTGCTCTCCCGTTAGGCCTAAGCTTAGGGACACCAGTTCTAGCACTTTGAATGCTAGCTTCTCCGCTTGCCTTGCATACTCCTCACACGCCTCCCTTTTTTTTTTTGAGAAAGAAAAGAAAGAGAGGTTTTATAACTTTTGTAATAAATATAAAAAATAGCCAGAAAATATAAAATAGGGTAATCGCATAAAAATACCTGAATTTTTATAAAAATCCCAAATAAATACCCGAATTATAAAATTGTCATATAAATACCTGAACTTTTCAAAACTCTCACATAAATACCAAGACTTTTAAATTTTTTTCAAATCAAACAAACGCAACTACTGACTCAGCAAAAAAAAAATGTTGACTCAACAAAAAACTGTTGACTCAGCATTCAAAAATATTATTAAATTTCTAAATATTCATCTACATGTATTTAAATTAATATATACATATATATTATGTATATATGCATTAGTAATGATATATATATATATATTGTAGTTATGTGTATATGTGTTTTATTAATTATAAATAATTTTATTTTTAATATATATATATATATATTTGTATATATATGTGAATTTATATGCATATATTAATTTAAATACATGTAGATGAATATTTGGATATTTAATAATATTTTTGAATGATGAGTCAGCAGTTTTTTGCTGAGTCAGCAGTTTTTTTTGCTGAGTCAGTAGTTTTTTGCTGAGTCAGCAGTTGCGTTTGTTTGATTTGGAAAAAATTTAAAAGTCTGGGTATTTATGTAAGAGTTTTGAAAAGTTCAGCTATTTATATGAAAATTTTATAGTTCGGATATTTATTTAGGATTTTTGTAAAAGTTCGGGTATTTTTTATGTGATTACCCCTATAAAATATTATTACGGGAGATTTGATTGAAAACTGATATAGAAATAACATATAAAATATTATTACGGGTGATTTGGTTAAAAACTGATGCAGAAAATAACATATAAATATTATTACGAGGAATTAGGTTAAAACTGATATAGAAAATAAGAAGTTTTGAGGGAAAAAAGAAAATCAAATAAACCCCCATTAGAAAACAAATTTTAAATTATTGGACTTGATGTATTCCTGATATATTCCACAGAATCTAATTTATTCATATCAAAGATTAATTTTAATTATTTAAACTAATTCGTATAAAACTAATAAAATTTGATATTTATTTTAATATATATATATATAGATTTGATAAATTAGATAATTTTTTTTGTCATATTATAATTATTTTGACAATAAAATTTTCTAGATCTATGTCATTATAATAAATGTTAAATAAAAGAGAGGTAATTACTAAATAAATTGTTGTTTTTCCATGTTAGATGCAGAACAAATTAACATAAACATCCAAATTCGAATTTGAATTTCATAAATCTACAAGTGAAAATTAATACCAAAACAAAAAAAAAAACAAAAAGAAAAAAAGTAATTACCTGAAATCCGAAGGGAACCGAGGCCACTTGTTATACACAACTCTCAACTCTTCATCTTCAGGATCAGGTGAAGCAGGCAAAACCATGCAATCGTTCAAATACACGTCGAACACTTCCTTCCAATCCCTCACGTCCTTGGTGTGTTCTCCGTCGTGATATCCCACCGGATTCGCTTCGTCGCGTTTGATTCTCCTCTTCTCATCGATCGTCAGGTCGAAAAAAGCCCTAGCGACGCTCTCCAAGTGTTGCCTTGCATCGCAAGTAACTCCGTGGTTTATCACTTGGAAAAATCCCCATTTTTCGCAGGCCTCTCCGATCTCGGACACGACTTTTCCGATGTTTTCGGCATCCTCCAGGCGAGAGAGATCGATCACGGGTATTTCCTCGGGGTCTTCTTCGGGCGTGGAATTTGAGTTTGGCCTGTGTTCTGGTGCTTGGATGAAAGTTTCGTCAAGAGCTTCCATTGTTTTTGTGGCTTTGTGATCGATGAGGAACAAAGGGGAAGGGTGTTTTCCTTTTTTCTTGGGTGCTTAAAAGTTGTAAGTGGGCAATGCGATTGTTAGGTGTGACAAGTGAATATATATATATATACACAAACACACGTGCTTATATATATATTATATTTGACACCATTTTTTATTGTATTATATGCCCACTTGGACTTGATGGTTTGGAACCTTATGATTGTTTATCAATTTGTTTTAAATATCTATATATACTGTATTTTAATATTTTTTAGGAAAATAATAAAAACTCATATCAATCTATTCAAACAATATCTTATACCAAATATTAATTTGACAAAAACTTGCAATGTGTTGGATATCTAAACCAAATATCAAAATCTTTAACAATTTGTGACACGACTATAAACGGAGTCAAAATTTTCTAATTTCCGTCAAAATCGGATATATGACGTGGTAGTACGCACCATTAATTTTACCACATAAATTTGATTTTGTAACCTTCTATCTCGATTTTATAATGATTTTGTAACGATTATGTTGATTTTTGTAGTGATTTTGCATAATATTAAATAGAATATATATATATATTTAGAGGAGAAAAAGGGTAAAACCCCTAAAAAAACCTCCAACTTGCAAAAATATATACAAATAAACCTTCAACTTGAAAAACTATCATTCAATCCCCGAACTTGTAACTTGTCACTGAATAAAACCTCGAACTTGTAAATTATTGCTCTAATAAACCTTTGACCGGTTTGACCACAATTTCATACGATCGGAAATCCACGTATTGACGGATTGTTGATGTCAATTTTTATATTAAAATTGATAATGTGTATAAGGTGACATCAGCAATCCGTTAATACGTGGATTAACGATCGTATGAAATTGTGGTCAAACCGGTCAAAGGTTTATTAGAACAATAATTTACAAGTTCGAGGTTTCATTTAGTGATAAGTTACAAGTTTGGGGATTGAATTACAGTATTTCAAGTTGAAGATTTATTTGTATATATTTTTGTAAGTCGGAGGTTTTTTAGGGGTTTTACCCGGAGAAAAATGAGTGAGAGATATACAAGGAGAGATAAAATAATGAGAAATGAGAAAAACGAGTAGAGAGAAAAATCTATGGTAAATTAATTAAAAAGTTGATAAGGGATAGAAATGAAATAAAAAAATCTTATTTTAAGATAGAGGTAATTCTGTGTAGTCCAAATAGCCAATAGGTGATATTTTTTATATTCTCCCTTAAAAGATATCTTCGTTTTTAAATTATTTTCCCTTAAAAGATGATATCTTCCTTTTTATTTTTTTAACTTTCATTTTTATATTATTTTCTATAATTTCGTCCTATCAAGTTACAGGTCAGATTCAGTGGACTTTCATAGATTTGCAAATATATATTATATATATATATGTATATCAAAGTTGACGCCGAAGCTCAAAGGCAAGGAAGACCAGAGGTGACATATATGAAAAGTATGCGCAGCCACTTAGCGAATAAAAAAAAATAGGTTACACCGGATATACCCGTCTTCGTCTTTGTCTTCATGAGTTTTATAAAAACAATATTTCATTCTCTATCTCATTAATACCGGATACCCATCGACTTGGTATCCATGATTAAGAGACGGATACCCACGAATATCCGTACCCGTAATATATATATATATATATTTTTAAATAAACATAAACCAAATATTTAGTAAAATTATATTATTTAATTCAAAAATATATTTAAAATATAAAAAATATATACCTTTGAATATATATAGATTTTTAAAAGTTTTTTAAAATATATATGTTAATTTTTAAAAGTTAAAACCTAATATTTAAATAAATAATTAAAAAAATAGAAATATTTGTTATTTTTATATATTTACGGATATACGTGGATAACTGTCTTCGTAAAAATGAAACTTGTACCCGTTTTCATTGTCATTTTTATGTATCTGTCTTCATCTTCATTCAGAGGCGAATATCCATTTTTCGGATACCCATCGAATATCCGCAAACCCGTAGATAACGGATATAAATGCCCAACCCTAGTTCTGGTCCTTTAACAGACGTGTATCTATCGATGTACACATTTTAATAATTCGTTTTATATAGAAATTAATTGGGAGCAAGTAAACCAAAATTAGATTTGGTTTAGATTCGGTGGTTTAATCCGGTTATCTTTTGTTTATTGGTTATATATCAGTTTGAGCTTTCCAAATAGATTTGGATAGGGTTTGTCATCATCTCGATCGGTAATGTTACATGAACTCGAACTAGTTTCATGCGATCAAATCGAGCATCTTGCTTTTAGTTTACGAGTTCACGAGCTATATAGATCTTGTCCGTGTTTGTGTTGCAACTGTCGACTGGTTCTACTATCTGATCTAGGGTTTTTTTTTTCAACTTTAGATATACATTTTGTGTGAAACGGTAGAATTCTGCAATTCTATGGCTTCAGTTATATTTTATGATTTACGATTCTGTTCCAATGTTTCTGGGTCTTGGTCGAATTTGAGTCGTGCATGCAATTTGTTCGACTAAATGCTTGAACGAAATGTTTGTTTAATATTGTTGAAAGGTCTTATAGTTGAAATGGCAATGAGAATTGAAGCGTAGTTCGATCAAATTGGCTGTTGATCCAATTAGAAAGGCTTATTGGAAAGATCATCGTTGTGTTGTGTTAACTACTTGTTATGAATTTTGTCCATCTTTTTGTTTAGTTTCGAATTTCCAGCCGCTAAAGGACTGAAAACTCGGTGCAATGTGGTTGATGTTTCTCTATGTTATCTTGAAACTGTTTGTTGTTGTTAGTTGTTACCAATATTCGCACTTATACCATGAAGTTAGGAACTGTGCTCATAATCGTTTCGAAATTGTCTTGATTTGTGATGAATCATGTCCGAAATGGTGCTAAATACCAAAATCGAACTGAGTGGAAACAAAGAATTTATACGACCGATCCTAAATAAATTTCGGATCAAGGCGATGTTGATGTTGATAATGTTGATCCTTATTGTCACTCTTGTTAGTCCATGTTCTGTTTGTCTCAATACATGGTTCTCACAAATGTGTTACGGATCTCACGTTCGGTAAAATGGGGATCCAAGAACCATATTTATTTGGTTAATTTCTCGCTCATTCGCTGTTCTTTTTTTATTCCAGATGGGGCTACGAGATACTTCTTTGGAGTCTACATTACATTTTGAAAGTAGTACAGTTTTCGATCGGGAAATATTCACCAGGTTTGATGCCTTTCCTTTGCTTCTTTATTTGCATCTACTAGTGTTTGCTACAATTTTCAGAAGACAGTTTCTAAGAAAGTAAGAAGCAAAGATAACTAAGATGATAGAGATAAGCGTATTAGATTAAATATTAACGAAGTAGACATACGAAGTTTGGGACAAAAGTGAGTCCAAAAGACGGTGAAATGATAAAAATACAAATGAAACACAAATAATGAGGCTTTCACTGGAACAAAGGAAACCCGAATATGTTCTTTACGAATTGTTTCAAATTAACTTCTAAAATCAACTACTTACAATGCTCAATTATAAATGGCATTTACTTTTTTTTTTGGTGTTTTGTTACAGACCAGTTAGCTGGAAAAATTTCGGGTCTCATCCGAATTGAAATGACAAACTACATTGTTTTAGTAGCCGGGGAAGATCGGTGGCGGTGGTGATGCATACTGAAATCCAATGTTTGGTGGGAGTATGAAGTTGTCGTTGTCGTCACCACCATCGTTGGATTCCGGTGTTGGTGCCAAAGACTGCGACGGTGTGGTTGATGTTGGTGCTTCAGCTTGTTCTGAAGATGGAGTTGGTGCCTCGACTTGTCTTGATGATGGAGTTGGTGCCTCAAACTTCTTTTGTGATGGTGTTGGAGCCTGATGTTGTTCAACTGATGGTGTAGGGGCATGACCAAGTTCAAAAACTGGTGTGGCAGCTTGAACTGGTTCAGGTTTAGGGGCATTAAAGATTTCGGGTGATGGGGTTGGTGCTTTAACAGATTCTGAGTTCGGTGATGGTGCCTGAACTGGTGTTGATGATGGAGGTTGTTCCTGAATTGGTACTGATTGTGGTGTTGGTCCTTCTACAGAGGGTGTTGGAGCATCAACTGTTGGTGATGACGATGGTGGTTGAACCGATATTGGTGCTGGTGGTGGTGGGTAGACTGGTGGAGGGGGAGAGTAGACGGGTGATGGAGGTGGTGGAGAGAAGACCGGAGGAGGGGGTGAGTGGACCGGGGGTGGTGGTGGAGGAGAGTAGATTGGTGGAGGCGGCGAGTGAACCGGTGGTGGTGGTGGAGAGTGGACTGGTGGAGGCGGTGAGTAGACTGGTGGGGGTGGGGGTGGAGAGTGAACTGGTGGTGGTGGAGGAGAGTAAAGTGGAGGTGGTGGAGAGTAAACCGGTGGTGGTGGTGGTGAAAACATCGGCGGTGGAGGAGATTGTACGGGTGGAGGTGGAGAGTGAACAATCTTTGATGGTGGTGGCAATGATTTTGCCGGTGGTTGAGGAGGTGGTGAGTTTGTCTCTACTCTTGGAGGTGGTGGAGGACGACGTTTTTTGACCGGAGACGCTTCAAACGGGTCTTCGGGTATGGGTGATTTCTTTGGAGGGGAAACCGGTTGTGGCATCTCAGGCTTTGGCGGCTCTTCAGGTTTTTGTGATTCATCTTGTTTTGGTGGTTCCGGTTTTGGAGACCCCTCTGATTTTGATGGCTCTGGCTTCGGAGATTGCACTGGTTTTGGAGGTTCAGGCTTTGGTGAGTCCTCGGGTTTAGATGGTTCTGGCTTAGGAGTTTCGGGTTTTTGTGATTTTGGGGGTTTAGGCATTGGCGAATCATTGGATTTAGGCGGTTGCGGTGTTTTCGGGGATTCTTGCTTTGGAGGCTCCTCGGGTTTAGGTGGTTCTAGATGAGGAGTTTCGGGTTTTGGTGTTTTTGGTGGTTCGGGTTTGGGTGTGTCAATGGGTTCAGAAGGTTTGGGTTTAGGAGTTTCAGGTTTTGAGGGTTTCGGCGGCTCTGGCTTTAGAGACCCATCAGGCTTAGGCGGCTCAGGTATGGGTGACTCCTTTGGTGGTTCTACGGTTTTCGGTGGTTTCGGATTTGGTGAGCTTACTTCAGGCTCGGGCTTTGGTTGATTCGGCTGACGTGAAGGAGTTGGCTCCAGCGATGGATTTTCTTGCGATTTGTGACCCCCACCACCAGCACATTTGTCTTTGCTGCAATCCACTGGATGACTCATCACCGGCAAACATTCTTTAGCGGATTTCTGCTTCGGTCTATTCTGTAAGCAATTGCTCGTATCGTCGAATTGCTTATCTTTGCTCATCCCTGCAACACAATTCTTTCCTTCTCCGCTGAAAAAGTTGTGCGAAAACGTGAAGTTAACCAATTTAGGCAACTTGCAGATGCTGTCGGAGACAAATCCCGTGAGCTTGTTGCCTGAGAAGTCAAGTTGTTCCACGCTTGCTAAACCGGACAAGCTCGAGGGCAAACTTCCGAAGAACTCGTTGTTGCTAGCGTCGAAGACTGTTGCGTTGTTCAACATCCCGATCTCGGACGGGAAACAACCGGTGAGGTTGTTCCCGATAAAGACGATCTCGTTGAGGTTCTTCATCTTTCCGATTGTCTTTGGAATGCAGCCGCTGAACTTGTTGTGAGCAAATGTCACAACGGATGCCGTCGACTTTCCTATTGCATCAGGGATCGTGGATTCAAACCTGTTGTTGTTCAAGAAAATGGCATCGAGATCCTTGTCGAAGAGCTCTTTTGGTAATGTTCCTTCAAAGTCATTGTATCTGATATCTAGGTACTTCAAAGATGGCCATGAGAGGGCGACGGTTGGGAACGGGCCGACGAAACGGTTGTTACTGACATCGAATTCGTACATCAACGTAAGCTTCGAGAGACTCTTGGGGATGATTCCGCAGAACCTATTCGAGTTAATGTGGAACAACGCGACATCAGTCATCAACCCAAGCTCGGGAGGCAAGTACCCTGCTATATCGGCATGGTTTAGGTCGATCCCGGCCACAACGGTGATGCTAGGGTCATCAAGTGCGGGTGCACAAAATACCCCGTTGTAGGCACATACGTTAGGGCCGACCCAGTTCTCCGTGGTGTCGAAAGGGTCTGAATACATCCCCTTCTTCCACGCTTGGAGAGCGATGTAAGCCCTTTTCAGACGGGAATTATCGAACGATAAGTTCGTGTCGACGTCATATTCCATTCCGTCGAGGAGATCCTCGTTCTCACCGAGGGCTAGGAGTTGGCGCCCGACGATGAACGAAGCCTCCTCGTCAGAGAGAGCAGTTGCCAAGGGAAGAACGATGGCAGCCGCCGCCACGAGGACGACGACGGAGAAAAGAAGGGAGGAGCCTGACGGCCTCTCCATTTATTTTAGGGTTTTATTTTTTGGTGGTTAGGGTATGGTGAAAAACCTTGGGAACGGACCCCAAGGCTTGCTTAATAGGAAATCTTGGAAAGGTTAAGAATGAAGGTGAGGGTAATTATAGGGAGAGCATGAAACCAATTGCTTCAAGGTTTCGTTACTATTTTTGGAAATTTTTTTGGATATTTTTTTTAATCACCCAATAAAAAAAACTAAAACTCTGTTTCAAGAATAGCAAATGTCGTAAATTAGGAAGAGAGAAACTAATTGATCGTTGACGAAATCGTTGGCAAAGCTTTGGTTGTCTTTTACCTTAATTTGAAACCTCTGACTTTTAGTATTGGTTGATTTATTGGTTTTGGAATGAAACTCCAAGCGTCGTATTATTTGGTCTAAAAATTCATTGGTTATTAGTTAAGATTTTTTATTTCAAATTAACTAAATTTTAAATCCGAATATTAACATAATTGGAAAATGAAAAGTAAAATCTTCTTTTCTTAGGCAGTAGGATGTTTATCGATGTAAACCGAAGGCGAAGAAAATTTGAATCAAAATCCAAATGGGTATACTTTTAAAGAAATAAAAAATATGAATTCGAAACAATTGAACATAGAATTGAAAAAAGTAAATTCCACTCACCCACTACGCCAATATTTAGATTCAATAAGTCGCAACAAACATATTGCAAAATGACTTGCTTTCATGTTTTCGTCGTTTTTCACCAAATACATATAGATTCAATAAATGGCAACAAATATATTGCAAAGCAGTTAGCAACATCCAAAAGATCACAACATACAGGTCACAAAAACAGGAATACATAGTGTTCAAACACAAAAACAGTTAAGGTGCATTTGTCTCCGAAGGTAACACACGTCGCCCCACCGCAAATAGGCCAACACAAATTCATCCGCATCTCTACAACGTTTGCGTCGTTTCTCCTAAGAGAATCGCTTCAATGTATTTCATGGCGAACACTCCATAGTCTCCCCCTTTTGTCTTACTCTTTGAGACACCAATAAATTTTGAGGTAACCCTTCCGGAAACACCTCCGACCACTTTTGCTTCTTCACAATTTTAGCATACCTACGAGCAAATTATCACTGAAAAACGAGTCTGAAACGGAGAAAACGAGTGACAACTGAGATCAGAATGAAGTCGAAAGAATATAATTCTAATCAGACACTATGCTAACCTGGGTGAAATCAATCCTATTTTATTCTGATCTCTCCCGATTCATTCCAACTCTAATAGTAATGGAATCTAAGTTCTTCGCGTAAAACTTCTAAAGATTTCTATCTACTCGCCGAGCACGTTTCTCGAATCTATTTACCAATCTTTCCAAAGACATTTGACCTTTATCCTTTCTTTCCCAACGTCTCCACTCAAACTTGTAACTCCAAGAGGTTTTTGGTTCTTTTCACTTGTTTCTTTTTGAAGACTCATATCCCGAACTTCTAGGACGTTGAAATTGCTGAGTACCCTTTTCTTTATTTCTCTTTTTTTTCTTTTTTTTTCACATGGATACTCAACCCACAACTTAAACCCGAGTCGTTACGCAATCATGTCCTCGAATGATTTTCATTGACGAGATAGTGGTAGAGGAGTGTCGAGATTCATCTATTTATGGCATCTATCATTTATTTCTCTAACATCGGTAAAATGATCTAAGGGTCTTGGGAACGATTCTTAGAGAAACTTATGCGCTTGGTTCGGGAGACATCTATCCCTAAAAGGTTTCAGCTAAAACATATCTCGCATATCTTTCAAGTCTATTTTGAACGAGAGCTACCATTTCAGATAGAAACCGACAATTCATCCCTTAACTCAGAAGAGTTCTAGGGCGGTTCACACAGGTCCTCAAAGCGAACTAAAGAAGTGAAAAAACATCCAAGTACACAGTAGGAAAAGGAAAACAAAAGAAGTGAAAAAAAAGAAAAAGAAAAAAAGAAGGGAAGTAGAAAAATTCACTCTCGAGGGTCTCCGGCGGTGTCCATGTCATCTGTAGGCGGTGGCTGATCCGGGCAGGTCATACCCAGATAAGGATACCCGGGTGAAAATGCAACATGCTGGCGACCGACCGGCGTGAAGTGGAGCTCCTGTAGACCCTGAAGAACCTACATCTGGTAGTAGTCCATGTGTCGGCGCTGGTCCAGGTATGAGGTCAGAGAGGCCACCTGCTCCCCTATCTGTGTTTGGCACTCGCTGAGGGTGCGGAGCTGTGCCCCGAGGGTGGCATGAGCGGTGGTGATCTCGTGTTGAGTGCGTGCGATGTTGTGGTTGTGTTGCTCCATCAACTCAAAGTAGTCGTCCTCATAGAGCTGCTCCAGAGTACGTATCTCTACGTCGACGTCGAGGGTCGGGCTCTGTTAAGGCAGTTGGCGAGAGGAGCTGGGGATGTCTCGGGGAGGGGCACGTCGTGGAGGCTGTTCCACGGTGGGGACGACAGTACGAAGCCCCTCCAGAGTGAGCGCTGGAATGCGATCGACGTGAGTGATGTAGAGAGTCCCGTCATACTTGTTGGACCAGAAGACGTCGCCATAATCACTAGCCATCACCATGCTTGTGACACCCGCATCCCGCTTATAAGTTGTGCCACATGGACAAGTAAAATCACCATCAAAAAATTTCGAAATGTAATTTGCGGGAAGATTAACACATTCATTTTAATTATAATATAGCGGAAGACATTATAAAATACAGAAGTACGTTTGTACACGTACTCGAAGATATCAGTATATAGTACGAATGGTGAAAGGTATAATACAAGAGTCTAAAGATCACTACTCTTTATTTTCAAAAATAAAGTATGACAAAATAATTATACATGATCTGGATAGTGTGATGTCACCGGGTCCCGCATCTGCCTCGGTCACTACTGCTGCTCACGACCTGAAACGTTGCATAACAACGTCCTAAGCTACGTATTTAGAGAAAAAACCGGGTGTAACCCGAAATTTCTATTTTTATTGAAAACGACCAAGCAATATAGTTAATATTATACGTATACATGTGACGAGATATATCAATCAAATCAATCACCGTGGAATCATTCAACAATCTCGAATAAACCCGTCAATCGTCTCTACGTGTATCTCACACGTAGGTAAACAACTCATTCATGCCTGTGTCGAACACGAGGCGCAACAGTCCAAGCAAAATCCTTTGCGAGGACCTCAAGTGATCTTCATACTCCTCATTGGTCACCGATATCACGGCTCTCGATACCGATCATCCCCATACCCACTCCAAACATCGATACCCGATGCCGCCGACTGCCGGGCGAAACAACTCTATGCTAACTCCCCCTCGCTGACCATCCGCCTCAGAAGATACTCATCAGACCCGAGCTCGAGTCTTTCAGAGTATATCCGTACCACCTCGCCGGGGACACATGCAACTACCCGGGTCTCAGGTTTATTTGCCAATCAACGGGTGACACACGCAAACCCGATGTCCGTTCCATGGCCAATGGAACGTTGGCGCGGTTGCCAAAGAACCGTACTTCCTTGTCACGCATTCGGGTAACACACGCAAACCCGAATACGTGAGTCGTAGGATGCCATAACCTTTCGTCAGGGAACGATGGCGCGATCGAAGATCGCCACAATCACAATCACGTTACCGCGGTATGATAATCGATGCGGATCGATTATCATACATCGGAGACTTTAGCAAATGCAATCATCATTTTATAATTTATAAGATTACCCTGCTACAATCATACGTTTCACAATATCCGGAACCATCCAGTATATTGCTAACGCCATGCAATTCTACCCGTTTTAATTTAAACTCTACATCCCATATATTTACCGGTTATACTATTTCTATTATTGTTATTTATCATTATTTTGTTTTTCAATATTCATTTGAACTTTATGTATTAATTTAGTCGTTTTATATATTTATCCATTCATTACTAAAATTCTTTTTATTATTGTATCTTAAAATTATCTTACAAACTTACAATGATAACAAAAATATTTTATACATGATCACGTTATAAATATAATATACCAGTGCATTATTTTTCTACTACAAAACAATGACAGTTAAATTTATAAATTAAACCAAATCAATCATCAAAATTGCATACAACATACAAACTCCGAAATCAATAAAAATAAAATTCTCGGAATCACATCCAAATTCACTCACCGCGATTTTTGTTCAATGTTAGTTTCTCGATGCGATCTTCGTTGTAACTCCGAGATCAACTATTACCTAGATAACATGTTTTATATATAATATCATTTAAGCATATTCATACACTATTATAAAAAGACGTTCTCTACATCTGTCTTATAGGTTTCACTAGATTTTCTTTGAACCCAAAGACTTGTTTCTAGTTTTAATTCCTTTTATTGAAAG
This sequence comes from Tarenaya hassleriana, assembly GCF_000463585.1. NCBI lineage: Eukaryota > Viridiplantae > Streptophyta > Magnoliopsida > Brassicales > Cleomaceae > Tarenaya > Tarenaya hassleriana. Next base: position 106,994 of record NW_010971205.1, on the reverse strand, counting down.
GAGTTATTGGTATTGTGTAAATAAATTCAAAATTAAAACTAGGTTTCAAGTGTTTATTTTAGAAAAGGTCCGATGGTTAAGAAACATAAAAGTTTGGCTCTCCCCATAACAAATTTGATTAACGTTTTAAGGTTGGATTGGCTTTTAAAAATAAATAATTACATCTTCTCTAAATTAGTTTGAAATTTACTGAATATAATACATGCAAAAATTTTAATTCTTATCTAGACCATACATGTGTCATAGATATATTAGTGTTACTAATATATGTATAGGTGGTAAACGTGGATGATTCATTCTCATTCCTTTGTCTTTTTCTTATTGTAATTATTGTATTATATATGTTTTTTATATATTAACTTATATCTATAGGTTATGGGAGAAAGTTAGAATATTCAATTATTGGATATATATATATATAACTAACATTTCCATAATTGCATATATATATGTATCTATATATATGAACGTGACTAATTCATTTTTTTTTTATTATTATCTTGATTTTTTTATTCATAATATTTATTACACTTTTAAAATTATTTTAAAATATATATATATATATATATATATATATATATTGTTAGAACGGGTTATCACATTCTACCCTCCCCTTAAAATGAATTCGTCCTTGAATTCAAAATGAAGGTACGATAATATTCATATACGAATAGATATGGATAGTGGTCGCGCATCTCCTTCTCCAATTCCCATGTCATATCCGAGACTCCCTGACTTCTCCGTAATATCTTGACCAAAGGAATCTCTTTGTTCCGTAGTTGCTTCACCTTGTGGCCAATGATCTGTAACGGTTCATCCCGAAATTGAGCGTCACTGGTAAGCTCAATCTCTTGTGGCTGAAGTATGTGAGAGGGGTCCGCGATGTATTTACGCAACATGGATATGTGAAATACATCATGGATGTGGCCGAACTCTAGAGGTAACTTCAATCGATAAGCTACAGTTTCCACTTTTGCAATCACCGGGTATGGCCCAATATAGCGCGGTTTAAGCTTCCAAGTCCTTCTGAATCTGGTATGTTCTCGAATTGCATGTACTCTGAGAAATACTTGGTCGCCAACATCTAATGAGAAATCCCGTCTTCCCTGATCTGCATAGGATTTCTGGCGATCCTATGCAACTCGTAAATGGATCTTGATACGATGGATAACCTCTGTAGTCTCTTCCACAATGTCAAGCCCGAATGCTCGACATTCTCCGATCTCCGTCCGCACAATGGTGTCTTACAAGGACGTCCATACAATGTCTCGTAAGGTGGCATACCAATGCTGGTGTGATAACTATTGTTGTACGCGAATTCACACAACGTTAGATATTTGTCCCACGGAATTCCCCAATCCATAATGCATGCCCTCAACATATCTTTAAGCGTTTGGATAGTTCATTCTGATTGTCCATTTGTTTGGTGATGATACGCCGTACTCATCTTCAACTGCGTAACCAATGCGCTCTGTATCGCACCCCATAATCGGGAGGTGAATCGTGGATCTCGATCTGAAACGATATCGCTCGGGACTCCATGTAGTCAGATAACCTCATCAATATAAATTTGTGCCAACTGATCCACGGTATACTCCTGCGAATCGGGATAAAATGTGCTGACTTGGTTAATCTATCAACGATTACCCAAATGATGTTTTTCTTTGTCTGCGTCATTGGCAACCCAACGACGAAATCCATAGCAATAGAATCATATTTCCACTCTGGAATCTCTAATGGCTGTAGCATCCCACCTGGCATATGTCCCTCAGCTTTTACTTGTTGGCACGTAAGGCATCGAGCAACAAAATCTGCGACGTCTTTCTTAATACCAAGCCATGTATACCACCATCGTAATCCTTGATACATTTTGCTAGTTCCAGGATGAATAGCCAGTCTCGATTGATGAGCCTCGCGCAGGATATCTTGTCTCAAATCACGATCATCTGGTACACAAAGACGGTGATGAAGTCTCAAAGAACGCTTGTCATCTAATGTGTAACCCTTTTCACCGTATTTGTCTAAAATCTATAATCAATTTCATGCAATTTTCACTCAAGGCAAGCAAATCTCCATTTTCAATTTGATTATCATATTCGGGCTTAATCCAAAACATTCACCTAGCTCAAATTCGAGTTTGAGGTTTTGTTGAGGAGGTTCTCTAGTGTTGATTTATGTGTCCCTTGGTCAATTTCGACCGAAATCAAAGCTTTAATCAAGGGTTGAAGGTTTTGGAGTTTTGAGAGAGTTTATGAGAGGAGTGAGAGTGTGAAGTGAGAGTGAAATGGCCGAAGAATGGGCGGACTTAGGCGAAATCCCGCTTCCCAGAGGAAGCAGGAGGTGTCCCGGAGCAAGCAGGAGGTGTCACGCGCTGGAGGAAGGCCTGAAATTGCGGCCGTGACTCAGCAGAAAGAAGAGGCGGCGCGCGAGACCTGGCCAACCCCGTCAGACCCGACGGTCTGGGTATGCGGAATGGACGTTCTGCTTGGCCTGGAACGGACGGTCTGCTTACTCAGACCGGACGTTCTGGCCTCTTTTTTCGCCCGTTTTTCTCGCTCATTTCGGTCCAATCCTTCGGGTTTACTTGGGATATGTTTGGGCAATGTACTAGGGTCATTTTTAAGCTTATTTAGAGTTTTCTAAGATTCGTTATGGATGACAAATTCACGGGTTATCACAATACATGTGTCATAGATATATTAGTGTTACTAATATATGTATAGGTGGTAAACGTGGATGATTCATTCTCATTCCTTTGTCTTTTTCTTATTGTAATTATTGCATTATATATGTTTAATATATATTAACTTATATCTATAGGTTATGGGAGAAAGTTAGAATATTCAATTATTGGATATATATATATATAACTAACATTTCCATAATTGCATATATATGTATCTATATATATATGAACGTGACTAATTCATTTTTTTTTATTATTATCTTGATTTTTTTATTCATAATATTTTTTACACTTTTAAAATTATTTTAAAGTTTATTTGAAATTTTTTAGATTGTTGTCTTCGGTCTTTTATACCTCGGTCAAAATATCTCAGTTATATATTTATATATATATATTGTTAGAACGGGTTATCACAATGCTCTTGTTGAAGAGCACACTTTTGTCAAGCGTAGTCGAGTCGGCGATAGGGGAGCCGTATCCTAACAGGTTGATGCGCAGCCGCTGTGCTATCAGGGATATGATTCCACCAATGTATAGTACTGGTTTCCGTTAAGTAGGGTTGGTCAGTAGACAAACAAAGTGTCGAGCAACCAGAGATGCAATGTCGGTGACGTCCATGTTCAATGAATCGCCATCAAACAGGTCCATGAGGGCGTGGTGGATGATGGACAAATCTCCCAGCGAGACGTGGTTTGCAGTATGCTTCGCAAACAGGCAGCAAACCAGAAATTGATGAAAATAGCGAATGGTGGGGTGAAAGATACATACTGCCTTTGTGTGACCGGATGTGAAGATTCCTCGAGCGATCGTCCTCCAGAATGGTTTGTCTGGCTGTTGGTGCAAATCTCCGGCTTGCTCGAGTAGATCCCGCGAGGCACGGATAGAATATCGGCGAACTGCTCCATGGTCAGGCGGAAATCGACGTTGTTCAGCCGAAAATCCGTGTAGATACCGTTAGTTGTGTCGTCTTCTGGAAAGTAGCAGCTGAAGGAAAGTAGGAGCTCCAGCGTTAGACGCTCATATGTTGGTATGTTAGCCTTGTAGAGCTTGGTCCTGCCGAGTGTGGGAAATAGAGATTTCATTTGCTCCTCGATTCCTATCTGCTTGATATAGCTGTTGATGAATTTTGTTGGCTTGAGAGTGCACTGGACCAAACGATCATAAGCCGCTTCTTGTGTCGCGTCGCGGAAAGTGATGGCGGAGTAGTGATCATGTGTTGGTTTGGGACGCGTCAGAGGGTGTAGGTCAATGCGGGTGCCCGATCGCATGGGTTTCGGTTCGTCGAGAAGGACCACTTCAATTTCATTGAGGACGAACAATCGACCGACGATGGCCTGGGTAGGTTGTGGTGCTAGGTCATCCGCATGCCTACGACCGGTGCTGGAGTGATACACGCACGGAGGAGGTGTAGATAATCCGTGAACGATCACCGGCACTCTCGTGGAGGCACTCGAATTCGAACGACGGTTGGAGAAGGACCGAAAAGGATAGGGCTGCGGGACTTTGATCCAATCACCGGCACTCGTAGAGGCTCTCGAATTCGAATCGTAGTCAAGAGATGGATGGAGAACGAAGGATAGGGTCTCGGACAAACCAAGACAAGCCTCGGACAAACCAAGACGGGATTTCTCGGACAAACCGAGACAATGTCGGACACACCAACAAGAGGAGTAAAACTCAACTCGAAAATACTTCTTTCCAATATTCAAATCTGAGTTTTACATATGAAAAACACATATAAATAGTAGAAACTTCAACAACTCTTTTGTGATTAAATGCTAAACATGCAAGAGGGGTGGGAGCCTATGCATTTAATAAGGTAGGTGGGAAGAATATAGCTGTTGGAAAAGTTGCTTGCACTCCAAGAAGCTTCCCTTTTGTGTCTTGACTATTCTTGGCCGAAATTAAGGTTTGAGATGGAGAGGAGTTGAGTCTTGGCTGGTCCGATGGAAGGTAAGCTTGCATTCTTCGACTCAAGGTTCGTTTAAGGCATGAGACGAACATGTTTGACGTGTTGTCGAAGAGTACGTGCTTTGGCTCGAGTTAACGGTGGTTCGGGTCGAGAATAGAAGTGTGCATGCTTCGGATTTTGTACAGCCATTCGTGACTCATCTCGGATGATGATCTCCTTGTGATCGGGTGGGACGTCATTCTCCGGTTGAGCTCCTAGCTCCATGCGATCCGGTTGAGCTCCAAGTTTCGTAGGTTCCAAGCTTTCGTCCATGCTCCCGCTCCAAGCTATCATTAGCTCCATGCCTTCTTTTATCTCCAAGATATAGTTTGATGCATCGCTCGGGATTCCAAGGTCCTCATCATTCCCTCCCTCTTCTGGAGGTTTCGTCCTCGAAACTGTTTTGCCTACATCAAACGGGGCCAAGTCAGCATTAGTGAACATATAAGTTATGTCATACTTACCTTGGTCTTGGCGTGCTTCGAAAATTCCTAGCACTTTCTTTCGAGCCTTTCCCCATTCGAAAGGTTTATCCTTTGTGAGGTCGATATTGTGGTATTGAACCTTTTTCTGTCTGAAAGGTTTATTATCCCTATTCATATCCATGAGTCCGTGATTAGGACTAGGCATTTCATGCGGCCTTTGCGTTGGGAGGATAATCGAGTTTTCTGTCTTTTTCTCCCTGCAAACGTTCTCCTTCTGAGTTTGGAACACCTGTAAATCAAAGACATAATCTAGGGCAGCAAATATGTTAGTGCAACAAGTGTTCTTCCCGAGATGTTCGTAAAAATATTTCAAATTCCAAACCCCTTTTTCGGACGCAAATCGGGCTATGGCATCATTAAGACAAGAATCATAAACAAGAATATAAAGAGGAACGAAATTACCAGGGTTGCCTCCTAGCGGATAACCTATGAGACTTGTGTGGTTGTTGTTGGGTTTCCTGGGATCTCATGAGCGAATCTAATTCCTAAGAGATCGATTCTAGGGTTTGCGCAGCGGATGTAAAACAAAAATTTAATAAACCCTAGAACCATGCTTCTAATGAATCGTAGAAACGTTAGAACGCTTACCTCAATCGATCCGGGGCCTGTATCAATCGAAGAACACGTCTGATCACGAAAGGCAGGAAATTACCTCGCCCTCTACACGTATCCACACGTCGGGAAGGATTCCAACACCTTGGAACTTGTCTGCTAGGACTAGAGATCTCGATCTCT
>NW_010971205.1:94124-98215 GCF_000463585.1 Tarenaya hassleriana | reverse complement strand
CCGACAAGAGGTGAGCATCAAGGATAACGGGGTATATAACTCAATCGTGATGGCTGTGGGGAGACACCTTGAGGAAGATTTCGAAGCTCCATCCGACAAGGAGAAAAAGAGCGTGACCCAAAAGAAAGAAACAGTCGAGAATCCCGGCTTTGTGACGGAAACAAAACCCAAAAGTTTGGCAAATGTGAGTGAAGAGCGGCAATATGTCAAGGAGAATGCATTCGTAGTCACGAGTAACAAGAAGGAATATGATGCCAAAGAAAGCGAGGATGAGAAGCCGAAGGAAAACGTACTTGAAAAGTCCAAGGCGATATTGGAGAAAATCTGCAAGGACTACACAGTGCTTCCAATACCAGAATCTCCACATCTCGGACCACGCGCCCAAGAACGTATGATCAAGATCAATGGTTATGAGGACTACATGGTACCCGATGCTCCAAACAACCACACAAGTCTCATAGGTTATCCGCTAGGAGGCAACCCCGGTAATTTCGTTCCTCTTTATATTCTTGTTTATGATTCTTGTCTTAATGATGCCATAGCCCGATTTGCGTCCGAAAAAGGGGTTTGGAATTTGAAATATTTTTACGAACATCTCGGGAAGAACACTTGTTGCACTAACATATTTGCTGCCCTAGATTATGTCTTTGATTTACAGGTGTTCCAAACTCAGAAGGAGAACGTTTGCAGCTTCGAAAATTCCTAGCACTTTCTTTCGAGCCTTTCCCCGTTCGAAAGGTTTATTCTTTGTGAGGTCGATGTTGTGGTATTAAACCTTTTTCCGTCTGAAAGGTTTATTATCCCTATTCATATCCATGAGTCTGTGATTAGGACTAGGCATTTCATGCGGCCTTTGCGTTGGGAGGATAATCGAGTTTTCTGTCTTTTTCTCCCTGCAAACGTTCTCCTTCTGAGTTTGGAACACCTGTAAATCAAAGACATAATCTAGGGCAGCAAATATGTTAGTGCAGCAAGTGTTCTTCCTGAGATGTTGGTAAAAACATTTCAATTGCAAAACGTCTTTTTCGGATTCAAATCGGGCAATGACGTCATTAAGACAAGAATCATAAACAAGAATATAAAGAGGAACGAAATTACCGGGGTTGCCTCCTAGCGGATAACCTATGAGACTTGTGTGGTTGTTTGGAGCATCGGGTACCATGTAGTCCTCATAACCATTGATCTTGATCATACATTCTTGGGTGCTTGTTCCGAGATATGAAGATTCGGTTATTGGAAGCACTATATAGTCCTTGCAGATTTTCTCCAATATCATCTTGGACTTTTCAAGTACTTTTTCATTCGACATCTCATCCACGTTCTCTTCGGCACCTTGGACAGTCTCGTCCATATCATTCTCCACTTCTTGAATTTCTTCGCCATGTATCATCTCGTTCTTCTCAACCACTACTATGAATGTGTGTTTTGCCTCTTCTACCATAGTCATCTCTCGATGTTCCAGATATTCACTATCGTGATGTCCTTGTTTCCTACGCTCCTGACACGTGGTCGCACAAGTAGAATCAATACACGAACGAATGGATTCGTTACCTTGTAGGATAGTTGTTGATTCCTCGTGTTTGTCTTTATTATCCTTCATCTTGTGCTTGTCTTGGTTTTTGATGACGCTTTCTTTTGTTGGTGTTGCAGCAAGTACATTCACCAATTCCAAAGGCTTCTTGTTGATTTGTCGCTCTACTTGAATCGCTGCATGTACAAGATGTCTCAAGTCACGGTACACTTGTTGTTTTACCTTTGGTCATCCTCCGCTTCTTGAGGTCCTTTTTCAAGTATGACTTCCTTTGACATTTTGTCCAAGTTTTTCTCGGTTTCTTTGGTCTCTTTTTGGTCATCCTCCGCTTCTTGAGGTCCTTTTTCAAGTATGACTTCATTTTCCTCGGTCACCACTAAGGATTTGTCCTCTGAACCATCCGTCATAGTCATTTCTCGATGCTCGAGATATTCATGTTCTTGTTCCCTGCGCTCGTGATACATGGTCGCACAAGTAAGATCAATACATGAAAGAATGAATTCATTACCTGGTAGGATAGTTGTTGCTTCCTCGTGTTGATCTTTGTTATCCTTCGTCTTGTGCTCATCTTCGTTTTCAGTGATGCTTTCTCTGGTTGGCGTTGCAGCGAATACATTCACCGGTTCCATTGGCTTCTTGTACATTTGTTGTTCTAGCTGCATAGCGTCTTGCACAAGATCCTGCAACTCATCAAAATTAATTTTCTTTACCTCTCGTTTGGATCCATCCAAAGACTTCGCCATTGACATCGATTCACTATGTTGTGGACGGGTTTTACTTAGCCGAGTTGGATACCATTGGGTTTGGTGTTCAATGTGGCTAGCTAAATCTAGCAGCTCTTGGAGGTTTCGGTACGAATACCTCTCGACTTTGTGAGCAATTCGCTCTTGGAGTCCACCTACGAAATGATTCATTGCGAGGTCCTCATCATATTCTAGCTCTAGCTGGATTCTAAGTCTCATAAACTCAGCATAGTACTCCTCTATCGACCTAGTTCCTTGTGTTATGTGCCTATATTTTTTTTGCAATTCTTGGAGACGGTGAGGTGGAGCGTAACGTCTATGGTTTGATTTATCTCTCGGTCTAGCTAGAACTCTACGTCTAGAAAACTCATCTTAGTCAGATCCCTCATCATACGTTCTAACCCGCTGCCTATATCTAGGCTCTCTAACACTGTCGTCTACGGGTTCCGAGATAGGGGTTCTAACGCGTCGTGGAGGGTTGTCGGGTTCTTGGGCTCTAGGATCGGATATCCTAGCTTTCTCTAATCGTTCAAGACGATCTAGGATGTGTTGGAGTGCTAGAACCACAGCTCCCTTGCTAGACTCGTGACTTGCTGCCTCATTCAACATAATGAACACGTTAGCTTATTCCGTGCAAAGGAAACACGCAAGACACGCAATAGCAATGATCACACTATTAAGGTGATTTCAACGGAATCTTTTGGCAGCAATCAACAACAACAACGTCTAGCACAAATCACAGCAAGCACACAACAATATCGATCGTTTGAAGTTTCTGAACCGAGTCAAGTTTTTCAACAAATGATCGTTCAATTCGCAAGCACAACAGTTTTCACGATCAGATTTTTCGGAAGATGAACGGCCACATGAATCAATTTCAATCAGATGATGATATGATTTCAATCTGAACAGATTATAGATGGATTGACAATTGATTGATGATCAAATGAAGATCAAATTCGGTGCAAAACTCAAACATGAACAGAATTCTACACTAGACAAACCAGAATTTTTCGGAAATGTTCGAACAGATTTTTGATCGGGTTTGCGAACAGATTTCGATCAAACTAAGGGATGGTTTCGTTCTGATCAAATTAGACACAGATTGTGGGTTGAATATTGAACAAATGAACCCAAAATTCGCAGCAAAACACAAACAAAATCACACACAAACTCAACAAATTTCTGCGCAACACAAACAGAAATTTTCGAGCAATATGAAAATGAAAAGTCATTTACCCAATGGAAGTTCCACCCGACAAGAGGTGAGCATCAAGGATAACGGGGTATATAACTCAATCGTGATGGCTGTGGGGAGACACCTTGAGGAAGATTTCGAAGCTCCATCCGACAAGGAGAAAAAGAGCGTGACCCAAAAGAAAGAAACAGTCGAGAATCCCGGCTTTGTGACGGAAACAAAACCCAAAAGTTTGGCAAATGTGAGTGAAGAGCGGCAATATGTCAAGGAGAATGCATTCGTAGTCACGAGTAACAAGAAGGAATATGATGCCAAAGAAAGCGAGGATGAGAAGCCGAAGGAAAACGTACTTGAAAAGTCCAAGGCAATATTGGTGAAAATCTGCAAGGACTACACAGTGCTTCCAATAACAGAATCTCCACATCTCGGAACAAGCGCCCAAGAACGTATGATCAAGATCAATGGTTATGAGGACTACATGGTACCCGATGCTCCAAACAACCACACAAGTCTCATAGGTTATCCGCTAGGAGGCAACCCCGGTAATTTCGTTCCTCTTTATATTCTTGTTTATGATTCTTGTCTTAATGATGCCATAGCCCGATTTGCGTCCGAAAAA
>NW_010971205.1:44328-93897 GCF_000463585.1 Tarenaya hassleriana | reverse complement strand
GGCCGAAATTAAGGTTTGAGATGGAGAGGAGTTGAGTCTTGGCTGGTCCGATGGAAGGTAAGCTTGCATTCTTCGACTCAAGGTTCGTTTAAGGCATGAGACGAACATGTTTGACGTATTGTCGAAGAGTACGTGCTTTGGCTCGAGTTAACGGTGGTTCGGGTCGAGAATAGAAGTGTGCATGCTTCGGATTTTGTACAGCCATTCGTGACTCATCTCGGATGATGATCTCCTTGTGATCGGGTGGGACGTCATTCTCCGGTTGAGCTCCTAGCTCCATGCGATCCGGTTGAGCTCCATGTTTCGTAGGTTCCAAGCTTTCGTCCATGCTCCCGCTCCAAGCTATCATTAGCTCCATGCGTTCTTTTATCTCCAAGATATAGTTTGATGCATCGCTCGGGATTCCAAGGTCCTCATCATGGAGCTTGAGGGACGACCGGACGGTGATGCGGTTGTGCTGGTTGTGCGTACTCTCTTTTGATGGGGCGACATATGCTTAAAGAAAAGAAAAACATTAGCGATGATGAACAACGAGCAGGAAATAATGGTGGAGCACGAGAGACCGAATACGATGGATACTCGTGGAGATGAATCGAAGGCCGAAACATAGGGTGGACACGATCGTGTGAGACAACTCAGACACGATCGTGTCATCATGGTAAAACAGGTTTCGGAAATCTGGGCATGGACCCGACCGATCGTGTGGGATAACCCAGACACGATCGGTTGCTGTCTAACACGTTTCGAATTTCTGTAGTGTAGTGACACGATCATGTTGGTCAAACCACACACGACGTGTCTCCTGCGATGAAACCAGATCCGAAACGAGGTAAATGACATCCAAATCGATGCTAAAATTTCTAGATTCGAATGATTATCGTGGATGGACATCAGAGGACTACTCAAATCAAACCTAAAACTTGCAAAAGGGACCAGATCTAACATTGAATGGTGGAGAAACTTACTGATTTTCGCAGAGCTGGCTTGAGTGAACTGGTGAGAGAGAGAGAGAGAGAGAGAGAGAGAGAGTCCAACGACGACGAGGGTGAGATGGCCGACGGCGAGGGTGGTTGATGACATGTAAATATTGTCATATTTTCACATCGGATGTCTAGCGCATTTCACGATATTTCGAATATTTATAGATATCCCTTGTATATTTTACTCCAACTTCGATGTTTTTGATATTTTGCAGGAAAATTGGAGCTTTGGACGAAAATGAGCAATTTCTGAGGAAAAGACATGACCCAGAGCCAATCCGAAAACATTCCGAGTACCAAAGAGTCAAAGAGGAAACGCTTGCAAGATGTCTACATTATGAGCTCCATAAATTTTGCAATACAGATCCTTATCATGCGTACTGTCTATAATTTGAAAGCCCTTTTCAATATCTACGCACAGACATAAAGATCACCCCAATCCGACATTTCATCGGGAAGTTATGATGAAAATACTATGAGTCTATACTCTGATGACGAACTGTACAAGAGTGAGCCATTGCGATCCATATAACTTTCTTCATACAAGTCCAAATTACGTGTGCGACATCATTGGAAAGATCTCTTCGATAGATACATGTGGACACCAAGATCACTTCAATCCGACATCAGAGCCAATAGTTAAAGGAAAATACTATGATTATATCCTTTGGTGGCGACAAGAAAACAACTTTTCCTCAAAACACGGAGCTCGAGAATTATGGAGGAAAATGAGGAGGAAAATGGAGAAATATTTTTCTCCTTTTCTTGGTTATAAAAGGGGCACGAAGAGTAAAAGAGGCTTAAAGACATCATCCAACACATTAGAGAGTGAGTTTGAAGAGTAAATTGAGAGTTTCTTGAGAGAGATCCAAGGAGGAGTCAAGAGAAGAAGAAGAAGAAGAGGAGGAAGAAGAAGAGTCCTGCAACTATCACTAAACATTCTCTTCCCTCTCTTTTAATTCTTATCATGAACTTCTATTTGGATGTTGTTTTTATGTTTTTCATGATGTGTGAGTAGTTTTATCATTGTAGGTTAGGGATTAAGGTTGTGTAAGGATCATGTGAACATAACCTATCTTTGAAACTATGGGTTTTATAATTTGGTTTGAATGAATGAATCTTAATACTATAAATCTTGTTGGCCACTTGATTTGTTGGACCTAGAATTTAGTTTGCATAGAGATATGAAACTAAGTTTGGAATTCTTTCATTTGAATGGATTAACATTGCATTGAGAAATGAATGAATATATAGGAATCATGATGGTGAGTTTAATGCTCTTAAGAGTTTCAATCTATTTGAAATCGAGAGATCGGTAGGTTGAACTCTTAGGAAGTGAGATGAGACTCGAGAGAGTAACCCTCAATAGCAAGAACTTGAATTTCCCGAATCATAAACCTAGTTGCGAAGATAAATCCGTAGAAACGATCCTTACATAACTCGTAATTCCTAACACCTACAATGTTTTATAGAATTGTACTAAGTTTTTGCTTATATTTGCTTTAATTTGTGTTTACTTTTAGTTATAATCATCACCATCATCATTATTGCCTCCGACCAAAACCGAATAGTAATCATAATTGTTGTCATTAAACCACACACGTGTCCCTGTGTTCGACCCTATGTACTACAATTGATCCGTACACTTGCGGTGATTGTATCTAGGAAATTTAAACAAGATTATATCACATCCTAGATCGACATCAATGGCGGAAAGCGATCGACATCAATCTTTGCGAGAAGGGGATACGATCTTCTCCAAAATAGATTTGATCTCCCGTTTGGAGATCTCGACCTGACAACTAGTCTGCAGGTGATAAGGAGTAGTAACTCGATGTTGAACCCCGTACTTCTTCAGTAAATTCTCAATTACTCGGTTCACAAAGTGGGTTCCTCTATCGCTGATTATAACACACGGTACTCCAAATCGAGGAAAAATGACTCTCTGAAACATCCGGAGATGACTTTAGAGCCTTTTGTCGGACTGGCAATCGTTTCAATCCATTTGCTCACATAGTCGACCACAACCAATATATATAGATTCCAACAAGAAAGAGAGAATGGGCCCATAAAGTCAATCTCCCAAACATCGAAAGGTTCAACTTCCAGGATGAACTGCTGAGGCATCTCATATCGTCGGGAGATGTTTCTGGTGCGCTGGCTGGCATCACAAGAAGAAACAAACTGGTGAATATCTTTAAATAGAAAGGGCCAGTAAAAACCTGCTTGAAGGATTTTGGAAGTTGTCTTAGCACTGGCGAAATGTCCGGTGTAATCGGAGGAGTAACAATGGAAAATCATTCTATGAATCTCATCCTCACGTATACATTGTCTGAACAGTCTGTCTTTACCTCGCTTGTATAAGAATGGCTCGTCCCACAAAAAATCACGAACATCGTGGAGAAATTTTTTTCTCCCATTGTAATTCAATTCAGGGGGAAAAAGACCACTAACAAGGTAATTGACGAAGTCTACGTACCAAGGAGTTTCGAATTGTATGGATATGGCCATGATCTATTCATTCCGAAGTGAATCATCGATCGGGATTAACTCGAAAATCTGGAGTCTCGATAGATGATCAACAACGCCGTTTTTTGTCCCCTTTCTACCCCGGATCTCCAAGTCAAACTCCTGTAAAAGTAGTGTCTATCGGATAAGACTTGGTTTGGCATCCTTCTTGGACAGGAGATACCTGAGTGCAGCGTGATCAGTGTAAACGATCATTTTGGAGCCCATAAGGTAGGATCTGAACTTCTCGAACATGAAGACAATGGCAAGCATTTCTTTCTCTGTCGTAATGTAGTTCGTCTGAGCATCGTTCAGAGTTCGGCTTGCATAATAAATGACATGAAGTTTCTTGTTCTTTCGCTGTCCAAGAACTGCGCGAACTGCATAATCACTGGCGTCACATATGATCTCAAAAGGTAGATCCCAATCTGGCGGCTGAACGATAGGAGCAGATGTCAGAGCTTTCTTCAGAGTTTAGAATGTAGTATTGCATTCAACCGTATACTGAAATGTAGCTTCCTTGCAGAGCAGATCAGTGAGAGGTTTGGAGATCTTGGATAAATCCTTGATGAATCTCCTATAGAAACTTGACCGCAAAAACTACGAATGCTTTTGACGTTGTAGGGTGGAGGCAGATTCTCTATTACCTCGATCTTGGCTCTGTCAACCTCGATCCCTCTTTTTGAAATCTTGTGTCCGAGAACAATGCCCTCACGAACCAATTGAGCACCAGATTAGCCTGTGAACACATATCTAAGATCGAGAGAGATTCGTCAAACATACATCAAACGAGGGTCCATGGACGGAGAAGTCATCCATGAACACCTCCATAATATCCTCGATGACATCCGAGAAGATAACCAACATGCAGCGCTGAAAAGTGCCAGTGCATTACAGAGTTCAAAAGGCATATGTCTATAGGCAAATGTACCATATGAGCAAGTAAACGTAGTCTTTTCCTGATCGGGAGGATGTATAGGGATTTAAAAGAAACCTGAATACCTATCGAGAAAATAGAAGTATGAGTGGAGAGCAAGTCGCTCGAGCATCTAATCGATGAATGGCAAGGGAAAATGATTTTTCCTAGTGTTGGCATTGAGCTTTCTGTAGTCAATGCATATACGCTAACCGGTGATAGTCCTTGTTGGTATCAACTCGTTCTGTTCATTCTTGATGTTTGTCATCCCTCCTTTCTTCGGAACTACCTGCACAGGACTAACCCAAGAGCTATCGGAGATAAGAAAGATAATACCTGCGTCCAAAAGTTTCATAACTTCTTTCTGGACAACAACTTGTTTTGGGTTTAGACGACGTTGATGTTCAATGGATGTTTTCGTCTCACCTTCGAGGTGGATCCGATGCATGCACAGAGAGGGACTGATACCCTTGATGTCCCCTATCGTATAACCGATAACCTTTCTGTATTTACGCAGTATTTCTAACAACAAGTCGACTTGGGAAGAGTCCAAATCAGCGTTAATGATAACAAAATAAGTATATTTGGGGCCAAGATACTCATATCGGAGTCCGTTGGGAAGAGGTTTTAGTGCACGTGATCTTATATGTCCTAAACACTATATACGAATACACAATCCTAACAACAAACTATATGATCCTAATGCATCCTATATGTACATGCAACTAAAAAGTGAAAATAAAAGGGAAAATACAAAAATGCATGCAACACTACTCTATATGGATATGGTTTGGCGTTAGATGAATCCTCCCCCAGACTTGAACTAGACACCGTCCTCGGTGTCAATTCTCGTCTAGTAGAGACAACCAATAAGATGAGTCAAAAGAGAAGAAAATCAAGAAGGAAAAAGAATACTTAGCTCGCGATGTTCGTTCATTCGCACTTAAGTCTGCCTACATCAATCGCATAGCTAGCTTCCTCGCCTCCTCAGTAGCTCTTCATTAGAACTCAACCTGGTGATAACAAACCAATATCCGATGCAAAAAGAAAAAAAAAGAAAAGAAAAACTAACCTACAAACTCGGGTTGCCTCCCGGGAGCACTTGTTTAAGGTCGTTAGCTTGACCGAACCTTCTCAACTACCATACGAGTCTAAGAAGCGAAGATTATCGATCTTTCGCCAACCTGGATCATGAACTATAGGAGCATAATGGTCTGATATGATAGTCACATATTTAGCTGAGTGAGAGGGGTCGTGATTACCCATGTGAGGTGAAAACGAGCCATGTGGCTGATTAAGGTCCTTACACGATCGTGTGGAAATGGGAGACCCGATCGGATGAGTCATCTGTGACTTTGAGTTTCGGATCAATGCTAGGACACGATCGTATTGCGCAGTAAACACGATCGGGTCAACTTCATGTGTCTTTCGTTTCTGGATCAAGGATGAGACACGATTGTGTGACGTGGATGACACGATCGGGTCAACTGCGTGTATCTTTCGGTTCTGGGTAAGGGATGAGACACGATCGTGTGACGAGAATGACACGATCGTGTCATCTGTCTGTGCTGGATCAACAAATGCACCAGAGTCTTTTCTGCAGATCTTGTTGATGATCGTTGCTTGAGGTTTTTGTCCAAGGTGAATTCCACCATCTCGTCTCCGATCTTCATGGTCAGCTTACCTGCTCTAACATGGATAACAACATCTGCAGTGTTAAGGAATGGACGACCAAGAATAATAGGTATTTTAGAGTCTTCGTCCATGTCGAGAACCACGAAGTCAACCGGGATATAGAAGTTCCCAACTTTCAGTGGCATATCCTCAAGTATCCCAGCAGTGTATTTAATGGAACGATCGGCAAGTTGAAGAGTCATTCTAGTGGGTTTTAGCTCACCGACATTTAGCTTCTTGAAGATCGATAATGGAAGAAGACTGACGCCGGCTCCTAGATTACAGAGTGCACGATCGATGGAAACATTACCCGATTTACAAGGGATTGAGAAACTACTTGGATCAGACCGCTTAAGCGGGAGCTCGTGTTGGATCAGAGCGCTGCATTCGGCAGTAAGCGCCACAGTTTCTTTCTCAACAATTCTCTTCTTGGTCAGGATTTCCTTCAGATACTTCGTGTACGAGGGAATCTGCAAAATAGTTTCAGTGAATGGCATGGCTACCTCGAGTTTCTTCAGCATCTCAACGAACTTCGCGAATTGGCTGTCTTCGTTATGCTTCCTCAAGCGAGATGGAAATGGTACTGGTGGTGGCCTAGGAGGAGGAGGCACGTAAGCCGGTTCCGGTTCATCATCGAGGATGTCTACAGCTGCAGTCTTTGAGCTTTTCCCTTGCTCAACCATTGCTCGGTCTTCAGCTTCTACCTGCTTACCACTTCTCAAAGTAATCGCATTGACATGTTCACGGGGGTTAGTCTCAGGTTTACCTGGAAGAGATCCGGACAGTCTTTGAGAGGCTGATGCTAACTGAGCAATCTGGTTGTCTATGAGCTTGAAGTAAGTCTCGATGCTTGCGAACTGAGCTCAAAATTCCTGATTCGTCTTCTCTTGACTCTGCAAAAACTGTATAAGGAGACCGTACGTATCAGAATTAGATTTGGGATTACCTAGAGATGCAGCATTGTTGTAGGATTGTTCCGCAGCTCTGTAGTTGGATGTCTGATTAGGACTCCTGGTTGAAAAGTAACTTTGGGAGGAATCCTCTGGTTTGAGTTGTTGGATGCTCTAAAGTTGTTCGGCACGGGATTCTCAACATTGTTCGACTTGTAGGAGAGATTGGGATGATTCTTCCACCCCGGATTGTACATGTTCGAGTAGGGGTTATTGGCCACATAGTTCACACCTTCGACTCTCTCATCCAATGCGTACATACCGAGCTCCTCTTGTGTTGGCGTTGAATGCTTGGTCCTAGAGGTTCGCTTGGAATCTTCGAGCTTAGCATTGAGGACAGCCAATTGTTCAAGAACCATCTGCATGGTCTGATCATTGCATTCCCTTGGTGGATCTCTAGAGTACTCGCTCTGAGCGTCTTCTTCTTGGGCCATCATCTCAATGTGTTGTTCTAGATTCGTGAATTACTTGTTTTGGATACTTCCACCGCAGGAAACTCAGATCAGAGTCTTGGTATCATTTCGGAGCCCTCGGAGAAAGGTGTTGATCAGGTAGTTCTTGTCGAGTCCATGGTGAGAAAATGACTTCTGATATCCTTTGTACCTTCTCCAAGTGTCATATAGACTCTCTCTTTGATCCTGCTTAAATGAGTGTATTCGTGAGAGAGCTGCTTGAGTGCGATGAGCTGGAAAGAATTTTGACATGAACTGAACTTCCAGCTGATCCCAAGTATGGATGAAGTCAGGTGCTAAATCATATAGCCATTCCAATGCAGCATCCATGAGAGTGCAAGGGAAAGCAAGCAAGCGGAGAGCATCCTCCGTCACCCTGGCATCTTTCTTGATCGAGCGACAAATCATCTTGAAACGTGTTAGATGTGCATTAGGATCTTCGTTCGACCTACCCCGAAAAGCGTTATTACTCAGCATCTAAATAGTAGACGGGTTCAGCTCGAAACTAGTCATGTTAATGGCCGGCAAGCGTATGCCGTCCATAAGCTCAGTGTGCTTTGGCGTGTTGTACTGGGCAAAGGTTGAGTCAGCATTGTCGTCGACACCATCAGGAAAAGCGAGATCTCGGTTGTTCTCCATCTGTCTTTGCTGTCGCCGGAGGCGTGTAATGGTCCTTAAAAGTTCGGGATCGAAAGGTACTAGGTTTGATGTCCCAACACTACTGGTCATGCACTAGAGAACCTGGGCACCAGACGACAAACAATAATAACAAACGAAGAAAGCGTGAGAAATCACTTAAGATAAAGAAAAACAAACAAGATCCGGGCTAGATAGGATCTAATTATGTTGCCTAAATTGTCCCCGACAACGGCGCCAAAAACTTGATGTCGCAAATCTAGGTGCAGAAATATGAATCAAGTGATAATTAATCTAGACTCAACAAATATCGCAAGTGTACGGATCGATTGTAGTAGCTAGGGTCGAAACACAGGGACAAAAGTAGATAGAGAAATCAAATCCAAATCTAAGTCTAAATCCAGAGAAAATAATGTAGATGTAGCAAAGCAAACGATAAAACGGTTGTAAACTATGAATGATGAGTACTGCAGGCTTCGGGATTACTTTACATGCAAGAATCTTTCAAAAGATGCAAACTTAGTGGTTTATCTATCCAATTTAAGGAATTCAAGCTCTAAAGTAAAGAATAACTCTCTCAAGACTAATCTCACTATCCAGACTTTATCATACTAATCTCTCGATTCAATAGTCTAAACACTGGATGCATGAACGAACGCTATCATAATTCCTAGGCAAATATTCATCTCTCGATATAATACCTGTTCTATTTATTGAATTATTTCCAGGTTAGAATCTCATATGTCTATGTGAATTAAAACCCTAAGTTCATTCAACCAAGTGGCCAACGAGATCAAACGCATTAAGAACAATTCAATAAACTGAATAGAATAAATAAATCCACAAAGTCTGGAATTAAAAACCAAAGATCCTTACATAGCAAATCCCTAACCTACAGCTATGGAACTACTCGCTAAACATCGAGATATCGGGGTTCATATCAATACAACAAAACATCGTAAAATAGAAGAAAAGAAGAATGCTTAGTCGATTTCTCGGCTTCGTAATCTCCGTCTTCTACTCCGATCTCTTATCTCTTGATAATCTCCCTCTTTTGTGTGCTCTAGGGTCTGTTTTCTATCAAAATATGAATGTTTTCGACCTTGGGGGCTAACCTTAGTTAATCTTTTTTTTTTCTGAGCCAAAATTCAGAATATTTCCAAAATCTGGTAAGTGACCCGATCATGTGGCTGAAAGTGACACGATCGTGTCATTTCAGTTTTGATGGGCTTCACAAATTCGCTCATAACTTTTTGCTCGATATCGGATTTGACTGTCTATACGTAGATATCGAAGAGAGCTTTCCAATGATGTAGAGAACGCATGATTTGGACTTGTAGAGTGAAAGTTGTTGGACTTGCAAGATCTGACGTTTCTGAGCTTCACGTTTTCTCCGAAACAACTCCAAATGTTCCCAGTTTGTCCGTGATGTTCCATAATCCATGTTTTTCATTCCTTTTGCTCTTTTTATGTGTGGATTCCTATTTAAACACCAAAGAACACAACCAACCAATATCGAAACCAAATCTGTCCTAGAATGTCTACAATTATGTAAAACCGAGTGAAATGCGTTAGACATTCTATATCAAAATATCACCCAAAATACGTGTTATCAAAGTTCAAGGTTTTTTTTTCTATATTTTAGCAACTGCGAGGTTTTTCCGGGTTTTTTCCCTATAATCTCATATCTCTATGCAAATTAAAACCTTAAATTCATTCAATCAAGAGGCCAACATGATCAAACACAATAAGATAACCTCAATAAACTGAATCACATAAATAACACTATACATAGTCTGGAAGTGAAAAACAAAGATCCCTATATTGCAAATACCTAACCTACAACTATTGTAACGACCCGCGCCGCCACAAAACGTTGAAACTGCCCTCACATACCAACACGAGACCTCTTAGCGTGTTTTGTCATCACTCGCACACATATCGAAATACTTTCTAGCAGGTCACTCATCCTTAGATTGCTCCACAACCAACACACTTAACTTTGAAGTTCTCTCGTAATAGTCAACCGAAAAGATATGTGCACCTTGTTGTTATGAGTAGCTCAACTAATTCTTTTATGTTATCTTAGACCGTATAGTCGCATACATATACAACCCTCAGATCTCTCTCATTCCGGTGCATTCGATTCATTCCTGTATTCCTTTGTATTTAGTTGTACTCGGGGAGTCGCTCCTTATCCGTGCCATCTGCATTGCCGAACATTCTCAATCCTCATAATAGTTCGGGATATCAAAAGCCCACCAGCTTTCATCTGGACTATCCTCAAACTACACCGTACTAGAAGAGTAATAGGTCTGATACCATTTATAATGACTCGCGGCCACTACGGAACATTGAAACTACCCTCACACACCAACACGAGACCTCGCGGCGTGTTTTGTCATCACTCGCACACATACCGAGAACTTACCAGTAGGTCACTCATCCTTAAATTGTTCCAGAGTCAGCACGCTTAACTTTTGAGTTCTCTCGTGATAGTCAACCGAAAAGGTAGGTGCATCTTGTTGTTATAAATAGCCCAACTAATTCTTTTATGTTATCTTAGACCGTATAGTCTCATACTGATACATCCATCGAATCTCTCTCATTTTGGTTTGTTCGATTTATTCCTGTATTCTTTTGGCCTTAGTGGTACTCGGGGAGTTAATTCCTTTTCCATGACATCTGCACCGGCGAACACTCCCAACCCTCATCATTGCTCGGGATATCACAGCTATGAAACTACTCGCTAAACAGCGAGACAACATGATTCATATCAATACAACAAAACAACGTGAAACAGAAAGAGTAAGAAACTCTTAAGTCGTTTTCTCGGTCTCGTGATCTCTGACTTGTACTCCTATCTCTTGTTTCTCGATAATCGTCTTCTTTTCACTTTATTCGGCTTGAAGGTGTGTGGAATTGTGAAATGAATGATGGTATGAATCCGTGAATCCCCTTAGGTCTTTGTGGCGGCTCCCTTCTTCTTTGGAAATGAACCCTCAGATAAGATTTATAAATTTCTGGATTGATAAACCGACAAACGACCTTTCATCCTTTTCTTCGATCAGTCGATCGCACTCTCTGATGAATTCGAGGGACGATCGACCGTTTGCGATGACGTTCGAGTAGCAACAGTGATCAGTCATTCGACATATGTGGCAGACATATGTGGCAAATGGTCGTTCGTATCCTATGAGCAAATTCTATTGAAATCGATCGATCGCATATCGCACAAACGATCAATTGTGGGTCTTGATTTCGTTAATTCTGACCAAAATTCAGTTTCCTGTAAGAACAAAACATATGGATAAAACCGAGCGCAAACATGCTCATAAATGTCTAAAGATGGATACTCATCACATGGCTCCTTAAGTACATCATCACCTATAACATAGAGGACAAAAAGTTTATACCTATGTTTTATACAATTCTAATATACAAACAACAACAAAAAATAACATAATTACCTTTCACTTTCCCTTTTTTGCCTCTACCTCATTTTTCTCTATCTCGACCTCTTACTATCTCCCCTTTTGGATTGATCATTTTCAATGTGTTTGTGTAGGGGATTGAGGTTTTAGATGATGCATTTTATTTCTGTTTTGTATTCTCTCATAATAATTTTGGTACCACTTTCCCTCTATTCTTAGCAATCTATCCTCCTTCCTCTTCTTCCTTTTGCTCTTTCCTCTCCTTCTTTCCCTCTTTCTTCTCCTTCGTTCTCTTCTTCTTGCACTACAACAAAACTGTTTTTTTGCAACGAAAATTTTTCGTTGCTAACTGCGAAATTTCGTTGTAAAAGGCGTTTTGCAACGAAATTCTAACGAAATTTCTTGTGTTGCTAACGGGTCGTTGCAAAACAAAAATCGTTGTTAATCGTTGCAATTAACAACGACACAGCAACGAAATTTATTTCGTTGCCAACGTAGCAACAAAATAACAACGAAGCGATTTTCGTTGCAAGTTGCAACGAAAACATGGCGTTGCTACAACGTTGTAATATTAGCAACGCAATTTCGTTGCTAGTAGCAATGCATTTGAACGCAATTTTTTGTTGCTAATAGTAACGTTTAGTAACGAAAAATTGTGTTGCAATGGTTGTTCCGCATATTATAAAAATCGCAACTTTGCAACGAAGTTGCGTTGCAAAGTTGCGTTGCAAAATTTCTTGCAACGTTAATAGCAACTATAATTTACGTTGCAAAATTATCGTAGCAACGCTATTAGCAACGAAAATTTGCTTTGCTAACTTAAAAAAAATAAAAACAAAATAAAAACAAAAAAAAACAAAAAAACATTAAAAAATAATTTATAAAAAAATATTGTTTTTACTGGAAATCAAAATCATTCA
This sequence comes from Tarenaya hassleriana, assembly GCF_000463585.1. Taxonomy (NCBI): domain Eukaryota; kingdom Viridiplantae; phylum Streptophyta; class Magnoliopsida; order Brassicales; family Cleomaceae; genus Tarenaya; species Tarenaya hassleriana. Next base: position 81,427 of record NW_010971205.1, on the reverse strand, counting down.
AATTAACATCGGTCGCATCTTCAGCACCATCGTCGGGAGCATCATCATTTCCACCGCTACCTCTTGCACCACCGGCGTTGACATTTCCTATGTTTTGATCAACTAGCAGTTGGAGGTAGTTGTGTCGCTGCTTTAGTTCGTCGTACTCAGCTCGCGACACAAAATTGTTCTGCACCTATTCTTCTAATTCTTGGAGTCATCTCTGGAGTGTGACAATCTCCTGAACAACTGGTGCTCCTCCTTCCCCGGCAGCGGTGTTGATGATATCTTGTTTGAGCGACCCAAGTCCATATATACGACCGTATTTGTTCGGTTTTACGGTCTGAATTCAAATATCACAATTAGTATGTTATTTAATTATAACTAAATAAATAAAAAATTATCAGAAATTAAAAATAAACCAACTTACCTTAACATATAGCTCATCGATTTGTTGTTGTGACAATTGCGTTGTAGTATTCATTCCCAACGCAATTGTTTGAGATTCTTCAAGCGTTGTTTACTATGACAGATATGTGATATATAAGATTTAAAAATTTGATAATAAATCTATATTTATAGAACTATTTATATATTTAAAAACGTATCGCTTCTTCGATCTCGTTAATTAAGTTTCTGGCTTTTCCGTCGATTATAGTACCATCTTTTCTTGTATGTGTAACTTTTAACACATCAAGAAGCGATGGTTGTTTTTCACACGTTTGGGCCTACAAAAAAAAATTTATAACATAAATAATTTTCCATATATTATATATATGATATTTGAAAATATATATTAATTAATTACCAATGCATGCATGACCCGACTAAATGGCTTTCGTCCCGATGTATGCTTGCTTGGACCAGTTTCCGGAGTCACGTCCATCTTTCTACTTTGGGCCGCATTTTTACTTCTTTCAATGTTGATGGAGTTTTCCCAATACTCCACCATCTGGGCCCAAACCCCGCTTTCAATGTTCTTCGGGGGAGAACGATCTGACTTCATCTGCCAATATCATTTATACATGTTGACCTTAGATTGGAGAAGGTCCATGACACATCTTTTCCATGCGTCATAGATTCTCGAGGTATGCACCTCATCCCAATATCAAGATTGTTAAAAAAACTTAATTAAAATTAATAAACTAATTTTATATTAATTTACTACTTTAATAAAAAAAATAACTTACAGTAAAACTAGCAAACCAGTGTTGCCGAGTGGTCTCGAGTAATGAGGACCAATTCATCCAAAGTCTAGTGAAATTACTTTCGATAAACGATGAGACGGAATTATTAACCGTCTCATCGATATTAAACCTAAAAATTACCAATATAAATAAGATTTTTTAATCAAATTTATATTTTAATTTTATTAAACAAAATAATTAAATTTTACCACAATGTTCCATCCTCTTTGTTAGGATGGAGTTTACGCAATCGCGTCCTCTGTGGATTGGACGTGATGTTAGAATACTGCACCCGCTGTGAAGCTTCGAGATTTTATTGTGGCGGAGTGGACCCGCTACCGCGTCCGTAGCTACGTGCAGCAAATGTCCTATCCATTTTCTTGCAAAATAAAACAATTATTAAAATTTATAAAAATTATAAACGAAAATATAATCAATTATAAAATTATATATAATTTACCGAACGTTTTGGAAATAGAGGTAGAGAGACGAATTAAGGTGTTGGAAGAAGAGTTTAGAGAGAGAAAATGAAGTTGTTGTTGGTAGTGTGAAAAATAGATACTTCGTTTATACCAATTATGGTACTCACCATACTCATGTGGTTTGGAATGCCCGTTTCCTCCACTTCGGTTGTTTTTTGCACGCCGAAAATGCTGTCGATATGCTCGTACAATATTTTATCACCCATCAGGAGAAGAGGTCTTGGATCGGTCACAACTTTGTTCCGTCTAAAAATTTTTTTTGTTGCGCCTCCATGGATGATCCAATGGTAAAAATCTGCGGTGACAATCAAACCAACATGGTTTCCGCCTATGTTTTAATTGGAATGAATCAATCTCATCCATGCAATAAGGACATGCTAAACGTCCATGAGTACTCCACCCAGACAATATTCCATAAGCTGAAAAATCATTGATTGTCCACATCAACACTGCTCTCAAGTTGAAGTTTTGTCTTATTGAAACGTCATACGCATCAACACCTTGTTCCCACAACATCAATAATTCATCAATCAAAGGTTGGAGGAACACATCAAAACTCTTCTTCGGATGAGAAGGTCCCGACAGTAATATCGTCAGAAATAAAAACTCTCTTTTCAAACACATTTCCGGCGGTAGATTATACGACGACAACACAATTGGCCATAATGAATATTGTTTCCCAGACTGACCATACGGTGCAAAACCATCGGTGCAATAAACACAGATAAACATTTCTCACATCACAGGCAAAATCAGGATATAGTTGGACAAAATGCTTCCATGCCTCACCATCTGATGGATGACGCACGTTTCCTGAATCCGAAACATGTTCTCCGTGCCAACGCATCTGAGATGTTGTCTTGTGAGATTCGTATAATCTCTTCAATCTGTCTGCTATCGGCAAATAAAACATCCGTTTATACGGCACTCTTTTACGTTGCACATTTTTTCTGGGTTTGAATCGATCAGCTCCACAAAATCGAAAATTCGATAACTCTTTATCATTTCCAGACCAAAAAATCATGCAGTTGTTCTGGCATATATCGATTTTGATAGCCCTCATGCCTAATGATCCCATGAGTTTAGACATATTGTAGAAAGAATCAGGAGCATGGTTACCTCCAGGAAGATAATCGGTCATCATCTGACATACTTCGTCCTACAATTTTCCGTCAGATTATAACTCGACTTCATGCCCATCATTCGTGCTGACAGAGATAATTGGGATAATCCTTCTACGCACCCTTCATATATAGGTTGATTAGTTGCCTCCAACAAATAAAAAAACCTTTTTGATTCGTTGTTTGGTTCTTCATCTTCTCTGTTAGAACAAAACTGAGAAAGGAATGCATCTTGAACCATATCAACATAACGGTTAGTTGGTTCGCTGCTCCTCCAAATAAATTTGTCGTTAATAGTAGGAACATTAACAATATCGTGATAAACCTAAACATAATAATTAGGAACATTAACAGCATCGTGATAAACCCAAACATAATAATTTGGAACAAAACCTCTTTTGAATAGATGTTTTAGAACCACTTCTAGAGTAAGAAATTTAGAATTTTCACATCGTGCACACGGACAATATATTTTACCTGTTCTTACGCATTGATTCTGACTTGTCGCAAATTGCATGAAATTCTGCAACCCCTCTTCATATTGGATGCTCAAATTGCCCGTAGATGCATTGATTCTCTCGTATAACCATCGTCTAGAGTAATAAATATCACTTCCACTTGATGTCATTTTTTTCTTTTGAATTTTCGAAGTTTGAAGTGAAAAGGAGAAGGAATGGGGTTTTTATAAAATTTAGTTGCAATGCAATTTCGTTGCTAACCTAAAACCCTTGCAACGGAATTGCGTTGCAACGTAAAAAACCGGTTAATACCTTTCCCCGCTTTGCAACGCAATTTCGTTGCTAACTGTCACCGATTGCAACGCAATTGCGTTGCTAAAAAACGTTGCAACGCAATTTCGTTGCTAAGAAAAAGAGCAATTCTGACACTGAAGAAATTTCGTTGCTAATGTCGTTAGCAACGAAATTGTTTCGTTGCTCAGTAGCAACGAAATAGTATTGCGTGACAATTTCATTGCAAAACGTTACTGTTTGCAACGAAAATTTCGTTGCGTGTAGCAACGAAAATGTTTCGTTGTAAAAGCGTTGCAACTCGTTACCTTTTCGTTGCAAACGCGTTGTAACATTTTCGTACGTTCGATAGCGTTGCTAATCGTTGCAAGTTGCAACACAAATTGCATTGCTAATTTGCAAGGAAATAGCTGCGTTGCTAAGCGTTGTAAATTCGTTGCGATTTCATTGCAAAATTGTTTCGTTGTAAATCGTTGCTAAAGCGTTGCAAAATTAGCAACGAAATTAATTTCGTTGCAAATTTCGTTGCAAAAACGTTGTTTTTTTGTAGTGTTGATCATCTATTCTCTCCTCCTTCCTCTTGTTCTTTCTATCCTTCATCCACTATTTCTTCCTCTCCCTTTTCTCCTTCATCCTCTACTTGGTCATCTATCTTCTCTCCTCCTTCCTCTCCTTGTTTTTGTCCTTCATCCACTCCTTCATCCACTCCTTTTTCTTCTTCTTCCTCTACTTCTTGGTCTCCTTTTTGCTTTCATCCTTCCCCTCCTTCTTTCATTCCACCTACATCTTCAGCCATATCTGCAATCACCATCTCTGCATAGACATACTCACATGGTCCTTGGTCAAAATAATCCACATCAATAGGATCACTCAATGGTGATCTAGCATGTCCACTGTCTCGTGCTTGATTGTTTGTTTCTTGAGGGTTTGTTGTAGGCCTAGCTGAAGTCTCACTCTTTTCATTTGAAGCCAAGATCTCACTCACCTTATTCATCAAGAACTTAAATCTGATTAATTCTTCAAAGGTTGATTTGTAGTTTCTCGTGTTGATTATGCCAACTGCAATCACTTTCTTTGTACGTTCAATTTGGCCTTCATTTGTTTCAAGTATATTTTTTTGGTCTCTTTCAAGCAATCCTTCAATCTAGCCAATTGTCTACTATTGAATTCTTTCTGTGGTTCCACATGAGAAACTAGTACAAATATAAACTACATTTGAAATATGAGCTAGAGCTATTTTTACTTTTGTTTGGGTTGTGGCGACCAGTGCTCTTAAGATCATAGAAACAATGCTGCAGAAAAAGAAGATTAGTTGCGTTGAATATTATTTCATATCTAAAATATTCAATCCTTTCTTTTAGGTTTTCACTTCATAAAGTGTGAAATTGATTGATTGTCTTCTCTAATTTTTTCTATCTCATCAGCTGATTCTTTTTCTCTTCTTTCTTCTTCTTCCTCGGTCACATGACTTTTACCCTTGCTTGTTTTTCGTTTTTTATATGCTGGTTTTTTTGTTCAAGTAGATGTTTTTCTTTTGTTATACTTTTTCACCATTGGAACTATGATACGTGATTTCACATCGTTCTCAAGTATATCCTTCCAATGCACATATCTTGGATCATATACCAAATGATTGTATCGTCTAAACAAAACTTCCGAGACACTATCGATCTATCATCGGATGACAATAGGTCGATCGTGTTCTCTAAGCAAAATATATGAAGTTTCTGATCGCTCTATCATCGTATGATGATCGGGTGGTCGCGGACCACGATCGATCTATAGTCCAAGGCTGATAAGTCGATCGTGCTCTCTGAGCATTTTAGCTTTTCTTAGGATGCACGACCGAGCGATCGTATTACCATGACAAATCAATCGTTCGTCAATCTTGACAATGTTCTTTGTTTTCGGCTTTGAGTACTTTGGGTTATTTCTACGCTCGCTCCACATGCCTCGTTTCCCTTGAAAATGTCTCGTTTTAGACCCAAATTCCAGTCTCCTGCAAAACATCATAAACATCAAAGTCGAAGCACAAAACGCACCAAGGATACCTATTAATGCATAAATCACATGAAATCTGATATATATCCTACATAAAAATATAATGCTATTTAAATGTTATCATGGTCGTATAAGAAGATATTGAAGGATGAAGAATGGAAACAAGACCTAATTGCCAATCAATTAACCATCAAATCATGGATAAGATCTTACCATATCTCTTTATAGTCATTTGATTAAGATTTGATGGAGCATCTTGTATCATTCACTTTCGTTTTATTCTTCTTAGTCGTTATATAATATTACTATATATATCATCTTTGTTAATGTAAAACATTATGAAATAAAATAACTTTATTTCATCTATTCTCTGGGCCATTTCTATCATTTTCTCACATAAATTCCTACACTCGCCAAAGTGTTTAATGTAAAACTCAAGCCCTCCAATTTCTTCCCAATTTTCAGACAATTCTGAACATTTTAGGTCAGAGAAAAAAGCATGCTCCCACAAGGAATACCGAATTGAAACCCCATTAATAACAAACCACAACTCCTTCTTTTTATTCATCCTCACCGATCGGTTTACCAATGACATCATTGAATTCATTTTCAAACTCTTTCCTCGATATATGGAATGGATGTCTTAGTTGGGACTATTTTGTGATAAATACAATCTCTTTTTTGGTCATATATTTTTCAAATAAGTTTGTCATTTATTCGGTAACACTTTGAAGATACCTTGACCGATATCTTATTCATAACATTAAATTTTAAAAAAAAATTCTAGTTTGTGTGCATCATCAATATGCAATAAAACGAATCGATTCAATTGTATATATCAAAATTGATTCCGTTCTAATTCTTATATGATAAGTTCACTACGATTACTTTATAACAACAATCACTTCACATTTTTTTCTTTACAACCAGTTTACAATCCAATCAAATTCTTTTATTACACCAATTTGCACCTCATTTGAATCATTTCACATTTCTTTGAACAATTTTACTCTTTAAACTCTAATACAAGTATAACAAAACCCTAAATACCTAAAACCTAATCACAAATTCTTACACAAATCGAAAGTTCTTACGTGTTGTCGAAGGTGAAGTCACTCTCTTCGAGTTACTCAACCCTCCTCTTTCGACCAATGAAGTAGAACATGACCCATCTGAATCGAGACCTCTGATGGTACAAAAGAAAAACTGTGAATACACGATGATTACATCTCTGTTTTCTTTTTTGTTAAAGGTGAAGCCAGAACCCTCTCTTCTCTCTTCCTGCCGGAATTATGCGTGTTGTCAAGTGTGTTGCCGGAATTTTCCTCTTCTCTACTTATCCTCTTTCCTCTCTATAAAATACCCTACATTTTTACAAGTTCTATCGTAATCCCTTTTTTTTTATTGAGTCACATGTTTCTTACTAAGGCACGACAACATCTGATTTAATTAAGGATATACAAATCTTTTACTATTTTTTAAAGGTAATGTATACATTGTTGGGTCTCGCGGGATCCTCGCTCACCGGTTCAAAACCGTGCTCGGATCTGGTCTGTGGGTTCACGCAGTGAAAATAGCGTTCAAAACAATTTTGAACGACCCACAAATCAATCTTACTCGATGAAGAACTTCAAGATGAAAACTAACATTTGAATCCTTAGATTCACAATCTGAAGGCAGCTAGTTAGTTGATCACAACCAAGGTGTTGAAGATGCCAACACCCTCTTGAGCAGTCCACACCCTTGGGATGGTTTTCAACACTTGGAAACTTGCTTGCTAGAGCTTGAAGAGATCAAATCTCTTGTGTATAAGCTCAAGAACACCTTCTTGAGTTTGAGAGAGTTTCTCCAGCCTCTCCTGCACGTTCTGATGGCCAGGAGAAGAATGAGAAGTGAGTGAATTAGTTCTCCACTTGTTTCCCACCAAGAAAAGCTGAAAAATCGCACTTTGGTATGTCCACTGGCTAGGCCCGGAGTTGACCAACTTTTGGTCCGCCGGACCAAGCGTCACTTGCCGACATTGCCGACAGTGTCCGGTCCAACAGACCAAGATACTGGTCCGACGGACCAGACAATTCCGAACCTTATGCATGAGTCCAACTGACTTGTCTGGTCTGCCGAAAAACCAACTCTTGGTCCGCTGGACCAGGACAAGTCCGAGCCACATGTACAGGTCCAACTGACCAGTCTGGTCTGCCCAACTTTTGGTTCGGTCCGGACCAGGTCAGTTTTTCGGCCAAAACTCGTCCATGTCTCCAAGTCCATCTGGTCCGCCGGACCAACTCTTGGTTAGGTCCGGACCAGACCCAAAGCTTAGGAAAAATCCGATTTTTCCCGTCCAATCCTTTCCGTTCATACACGTCCATCCCATATGTGTGTGAGCCTTTAGGCTCCTCCAATAGTAGTAAATCCGAGATCCAATCTCGTTTAGGATCATTCATAACGATCTATGGATGTCATTATTTATCAAACATACAAAATAAATAATGAACAAATAATGAATTCATCCAATGAATTCATCATAACATATTATTTCTCATATCGTATGATCATCATAGGGCACCAAAACCATCAGATATTTGATAAATGATTATGTTTTTGTAGTAGACCATCGATATTCTTGCGTCTCGTGAAGGGTTTTTGAGGAATTGCCCCATTTATGGATGAAGATTAATTGTCTGAATAAGATAATTGAATTCAATATTTTTTGTCGAAATAGAGTATGTGATCAAACAGAACAAGAAGACACCCTGCAAAAAAAATGCAGATGAGAACAAAAGATTTGGGCAAACTTCAAGATTACACCTTTCCTATCGCATGCCTATCACTGATACATCTCAAAAACATAAATAATTATCAAATTACAAACTTACCCTTAAAAAAACTTGAAAAGTCTTTGCTACTCTTAATGAAAGTCAGTGTGGAGACAATAAACACGTGTGGGGTAAAAGTTTGATAAAGGCGCCAAAGTAAAAAGGAAAAAAGGGGGAGTTAGAGTTTTTTGCAGTCACTTTTAGAAATCAAAAGAAAGAGTAAGGCACCGAGAGAGAAACGGAACCTTGAATGCGAAATCTAGCAAAATGAAGCGAAATCCTGCGAAATCGAATGAAGAAACCCAGAATCGAGAGGAATCTTCGTCTTTGTCGAGTGAAAAATGCCAAATCGGAGCAACGCATCTAGGTCGACTAGAAAAGCAGATCAACGGAGGAGAATGACAGAAGATTCTTCTCCTGATGCCGATGTGAGTATTTTGGATGAGTTTACTTAGAATGGGTAGGAAAATGGATAGTAAAGTTGGTTTGGATTTAAGTTTGAAAATTTTGGTTGAGGATTAACTGTTGAAATTTGGGTTTAGACAATCATTTATGCGAATTCGTTCAGATTATCTGAAAAATTGTGAATTGTTTTGTGTGTATGTTAGTTAGTCTTATTTGCAACTTAGAATTGCAAAGTTGTTGTCTTTGAAATAGTGGTAGATGCTACTAAATACTATAGAAGTATTTGTTGTTTGTGAAGTAATCGTAGTAGTAATTGAATATGTATATTAGTTGTTAATGCAACGGAATACACCTGTTTTATTGTAGAACGAGACGGAGAGTCCACCGAAACCATAATTTTATTACGATTTCGACGATATAAACAAAAGTTCGGTGAAAGTATCTTCCAACCCAAAGCTTCAAGACGTCGTCAAGAAAGAAGTAATGAAACTTCTAGACCCCAAGTATTATCTTTCCTATCTCCAATAGCTCTTGGGTTAGTCCTGTACAGGTGGTACCGAAGAAAGGTGGGATGACAGTCATCAAAAACGATCGGAACGAGTTGATACCGACAAGGACTGTCACAGGATGGCGTATGTGCATTGATTACAGAAAACTTAACACAAATACAAGGAAGGATCATTTTCCACTACCATTAATCGATCAAATGCTCGAACGACTCGCTCTACATTCTTATTTCTGCTTTCTTGACGGGTACTCAGGTTTCTTTCAAATCCCTATACATCCCTCTGACCAAGAAAAGACTACGTTTACTTGCCCATATGGTACATTTGCTTATAGACCTATGCCCTTTGGTCACTGTAATGCACCTGTCACTTTTCAACGTTGCATGATGGCTATCTTTTCGGATGTCACCGAAGATATTATGCAGGTGTTTATGGATGACTTTTCCGTCCATGGACCCTCCTTCGATGTGTATCTGACGAATCTTTCTCAAGTCTTAGACATGTGTTCACAAGCTAATTTAGTGCTCAATTGGGAGAAATGTCATTTCATGGTTCGCGAAGGCATCGTTCTGGGCCATAAGATTTCGGAAAGAGGGATCGAGGTCGACCGAGCGAAGATAGACGTAATCGAGAAACTGCCTCCTCCTTGCAACGTCAAAAACATCCGCGGTTTTCTCGATCATGCTGGATTCTATAGGAAGTTCATTAAGGATTTCTCCAAGATCTCCAAACCTCTTACTGATCTGCTCTGCAAGGAAGCCTTATTCGAGTACACGGCCGAATGCGATACTGCATTCCAAACTCTGAAGAAAGCTCTGACATCTGCCCCTATCATCCAACCTCCTGATTGGAATCTACCTTTCGAGATCATGTGTGACGCCAGTGATTACGCAGTTGGCGCAGTTCTCGGCCAACGTAAAGACAAGAAACTTCACGCTATCTATTACGCAAACCGAACCTTAGATGATGCTCAGACAAACTACACTACGACGGAAAAGGAAATGCTTGCTATTGTCTTCGCATTCGAGAAGTTCCGATCATACCTCATCGGGGCCAAGGTCATTGTCCTCACTGATCACGCCGCACTCCGGTATCTCCTGTCCAAGAAAGATGCTAAACCACGTCTTATCCGATGGACACTACTTTTACAGGAGTTTGACTTGGAGATCCGGGACAGAAAGGGGACAGAAAACAATGTTGCTGATCATCTATCGCGACTACAGATTCCCGAGTTGGTCCCCATCGATGACTTACTTCGACATGAACAGATCATGCCCATATCCGTACAGTCCGAAGCACCTTGGTATGCTGACTACATCAACTTCCTGGTTAGTGGCCTCATTCCTCACGAGTTGAATTACAATGGGCGAAAGAAATTCCTCCATGACGTACGTGATTTTTTCTGGGATGAGCCATTCTTATTCAAGCGCGGCAAAGACGGACTGTTCCGACGATGTATCCCCAAGGATGAGATTCAAGAGTGATCTTCCACTGTCATTCCTCCGACTATGCCGGACATTTCGCTAGCTCGAAGACAACCTCCAAAATCCTTCAAGCAGGTTTTTACTGGCCATCTCTATTTAAAGATGTTTATCGGGTTGTCTCCTCTTGTGATGCTTGCCAGCGCACCGGAAAACTCCCGCCGGCATGAAACACCTCAACAGTTCATCTTGGAGGTTGAACCCTTTGATGTCTGGGGAATCGATTTCATGGGCCCTTTTCTACCCTCGTGTGGACATCTCTACATATTGGTTGCAGTGGACTACGTGAGCAAATGGGTTGAAGCAGTAGCTAGCACGACGAACGACTCTAAAGTCGTTTCGTGAATGCTTCAGAGAGTCATTTTCCCTCGTTTTGGCGTACCGCGTGTTCTGATCAGCGATGGAGGGACTCACTTTTTGAACCGGATCATCGAGAATTTTGAAGAAGTATGGGGTTCAACATCGAGTTACCACACCCTATCATCCGCAGACCAGTGGCCAAGTCGAAATCTCTAACCGGGAGATCAAATCTTTTCTGGAAAAAAACTGTCTCCCGCTCCCGCAAAGACTAGTCCCAAAAACTCGATGACGCGGTCTGGGCATACAGAACTGCTTTCAAGACTCCGATCGGCATGACCTCATTTCAGCTGGTATACGGTAAAGCGTGCCATCTGCCGGTCGAATTGGAGCATAAAGCATTATGGGCTATCAAGACACTGAACTATTACCTAAAGTCCGCATCAGAGAAGCGCGCCCTACAACTCCACCACCTCGAAGAAATTCGTCTAGATGCCTACGAGAATGCAAAAATCTACAAGGAACGCACCAAGCGTTGGCACGACTGCCATATCCTTCATCGCTCCTTCCAGGTAAACGATCGCGTCCTTGTATTTAACTCTCGTCTGCGACAATTTCCAGGCAAGTTGAAGTCTAGGTGGTCCGGCCCATTCACGATCAAAATGTCGCCGATCATGGTGCGATCGAACTCTGGAATTCCGATGGTACATCATTCAAAGTCAACGCCCAACGGGTGAAGCTGTACAATCCTGCGGATCCAGCCACTGAGAGAGGTACTATCCCCCTCTCCATCCCTCACACTGATTAATTTCACCATGGTCGCCGCTCCCGACCCTAAATGAGCACATTCGGATTTCCGAACCCATATCCTTTTTATTTTGTATCCTTATAAATCTTTCAAAATTTCTTTTCTTTTATTTTTGTCTTTATTGATTTCACTACTTTGGTCCCTGTTTTCCTTGCGCTCTAACTCTCCATACAGGTCTCAATTTCATCGGGAACTCCTAATGACCCGATCATGTCGCGCACTTTCACACGATCGTGTCGTTGCTTCAATTCTATTTCTTCGCTCAACCTGAAGACCCGATCGTGTCGCTACTTCATGACACGATCGGATGATAACTTCCCTCAGGCATATCGAATACTGCATAAGACCCGATCGTGTGTCATCCTATCACACGATCGTGTGTCTCCAGGTAAGTTAGATGGGTTAAAATGGGGGGGCGATGATTTAACCCTAACTTTCACCCCCCTCCATTTCTTTCACTTTTTCTCTTCTCCTGTTCATCTCCCTCCGCCTCCTCCCTCACCCGCCACCTCCACCGCCGTTTTTCGCCGTCGTCGTGGCCCCTCTCTATCACTCTCTCTCTTCTCCTGCTCATCTACATCTCTCTCACTTTTGAATCAGCTGAAATCGGTGAGTCTCTACACTCTCTAGCTGTTGAATCTGGTCTCACATGCTCGGTTTGTCGTCTTTGAGTGGTCTTACACATCCTTTCCATGCGAGCCCTTAGGATTGCACAAAATTTTGGGTGAATTTCGCTATTCCGTTTTAGTTCCATTTTGGTCTTCTCCGACGAGACACGATCGTGTGTGGTTTCCCGACCCGATCGTGTCCGATTGAAATTTCGGAATTTCTTACTCGACAGCAACCCGATCGTGTCTAGATCTCTCAACACGATCGAGTCTAATACACGATTTTCACAACCAGATTTCTCATAACACACGATCGTGTGACCTCGTCCAACACGATCGTGTCACACTTTGCTAATATCTCTCTATCCTTATTGCGCAGATGTCGCCCCGTCAGAAGAGAACACGCACGTCCGGCACAGCAGGATCATCCTCTGACCATCCCTCTGGCTCTAGCAGCACTCACCGACCAGCCGGCAACCCAACTCCACCACTGGCCCAGGTCATCACCTGCCGCTCTTTCGTTCTCAAGCCCGTTGAATCGGTTCTCATCGAAGCACCGACACCAGTGCAGCCAGGCACTCGCACTGCACTTCATCCTCCTGTGCGCCCTAAACCGACGCATGATCGCTATTCCGTCATTGACTTCCGTGATGCTGCTCAAGAAACAGCCTATGCACGATTGGACCAGTGCACTCTCAAGCCAATCAAATTCATTAGCAGCTACATCAAGGAAGTCGGGATCGAGCACCAGATAAAATCCCTGTTCCACACACTGGGTTGGACCAAGCTCTACAGCGCGAACGTCCCCACCTACAAGCGTCCTACACTGGAATTCATGTCATCCTTTCGTTGCTATTTTCCAGAAGACGGCACGTCCGATGGAGCATACATGGAGTTTCGGCTTAATTACGTCGAGTTCCGCCTCACTATGGAGCAGTTCGCCGACATCCTCTCTGTCCCCCGAGGAATTTTCTCCAACATCCCAGAGATAGACACAGATACCCAGACAAAACCTTTCTGGAGGGTGATTGCTTGAGGGATCTTCACGTCCGGTCACGCCAAGGCAGTATGTATTTTTCACCCCACTATTCGCTACTTCCATCAATTCCTCGTTTGTTGTCTGTTTGCGAAGCACACTGCCAGTCACGTCTCGCTGGGAGACTTGGCCATCATCCGCCACGCCCTCATGGACCTGTTTGACGGTGACTCGTGGAATATGGACGTGACGGACATAGCCTCCTTGGTCGCTCGTCATTTTGTCCGGCTGCTGACAAACCGCACCGAGCGGAAGCCAGTACTGTACATCGGTGGTATAGTCTCCTTGATCGCGCAGCGGTTGCAGGTCAACCTATCTGGTTACGGCTCTCCTATCCTCGGCTCCACTACCCTAGACAGGATTGTGCTCATGAACAAGAGCAAGTTGATGGTCGGCGACTACGGCGATGTCTTCTGGTCCAACAGGTACGATCGAACACTCTACATCACTCGCATCAACAACATTCCACCCCTTACTCTGGAGGGCCTCCGTACCGTTGTCCCCGCCACCGATCAGCCTCACCGCTGAGCCCCACCTCGTGATACCCCCAGCTTCTCCCGACAGCCCCCTATCAGAGTCCCACTCTCGACGACGATGCTGAAATACGGACTCTGGAGCAACTCTGCGAGGACGGTTATTTCGAGCTGATGGAACACCGTCACCGATCTCTCGCACGCACACAACATGACATCACCACCGCTCAAACTGCTCTTGGCACCCAGCTACACTCCCTCAACGACCGTCAGAACCAGATTGGGAAGCAGGTGGCATCTTTGATGGCATACATGGACCAGCGCCGCTAGATGGATTACTATCAGATGCAGGTCCTCCAGGGTCTCCAGGACCTCCACTTCACCCCTGCCGGCCGCCAGCACATCGCACTGCCACCTGGATATCCTTATCCAGGCATGTCCTGTTCTGATCAGCCACCTCCTCTTGAGGACATGGACACCACTGGCGAGCCTCGAGAGTGACTTTTTCGTCCTTTTTATTCTCGCGTTCCTATTTTGTTCCTTTTATGTCATATTTTGTGCCCTTTTCAGTCTGTACTTGGATGTTTCTATACTGCTGCGGTTATTTTATCTTATGTTGGAATGTGGTCACCTTTCCTTGTTTCCACGTTGTTTTGGTTTTCTCTCTTGTCAATTTTGAAGTTTCACTGTGGAGAGATTGTTGTGTGAACACCATCGCACATTCATTGCCCTTCCAACCTGAGCGTATCAAGAATCGTCTCCCATTTCATTATGCCTTATGCAGCTAAGTACCCATCGCCTCTTCTTCCGTTACCTCTTCCTGATATAGACAAACACCGTGGACGGTGTCTTGTTCAAGTCTGGGGGATGCCTTTATTACACATCCATGTACACTGCACTGTCAGCTGCACTCGTAGGAAACATCTGCATAGATCACTTTGAGTTGATAGTTGAGACATGATGATAGATAGGACTCGATAACATCAATCAGTTTTAACCACTTATGCGAACTACTCATGATTTATTCTTGAGTGAAGGATGAATTGTCGATTTTTATTCGAAATCGTAGCTCTCGTTCAAAATAGACTTGAAAGGATGTGGGATATGGTTGTAGTTAGAACATTCTAGAGATAGGTATCTCCTGAACCAAGTGCATAAGTTTCATTCGGAATCATAACCAAAGCCCTTAGGTCGTTTGGCTTATGTTAAAAAAAAGGTTTACAGATATTGTGAACAACCACATCCCGACACTCCTCTATCACTATCTCGTTAATGAAAATCATTCGAGGATATGAGTGCACTTCTGACTCGGGTCTGAGTTGTGGGTTGAGTACCCATGTGAAAAAAAAATGAGAAAGAACTTTCTGGAAATTCATCGAGGAAAAGGGTACTCAACGACTTCAACGTCCTAGAAGTCCGGGATACAAGTCCGTAACTAAACCATACAAAAGCCCTTTTGAAACATAGGCTGCACGAAAAGAAAAAAAAAAGAGAAAGAACAGAAGTCAAACACCTTTGGGAAACCTAGTAGTTGGATTCTAGAAACATGGTTGGTAGGCAGATAGAGATCTTTTGAATTTTCAGCGAGAACCTCAGATTCCATTGCCATTAAAGTCGAAATGAATCGGGAGAGACTAGAATAGGATAGAACCGATTTCATTTGAGTTAGTATAGTGGTTGATTCTTGATTTATTCCCGCGCGTTCATTCTGATCTTAGCTATCGCTCACCTCTCCGCATCAACTCGATGTTATTTTACTCGAGGACGAGCAAAACGCTAAGCCTGGGGGGATTTGGTAACACACAATATACACGATTTCATTTAATTGCGTGTTTAGCTTTGATTTTCGCTTGGTTAGTGTACATTTGCAGGTACGAGCAATAGGAGCAACAGAGAGGACAAAAACCCCGGAAAAGAACGAGCTTTAATGTTACACGCGATCGTGTCATCTATACTCACAGATCGTGTCTCATCAACCAGAGGACATCCATCGGATCGAGAGTACACCCGATCGTGTCACATGCCAACACACGATCGGGTCATTTCGCCAGACAAAAGAAGTTTCGAAGTCCCACCCGATCGTGTTGCATGCCTTCACACGATCGGGTCAAGTCGCGAAAAAGCTGATAGTGGAATCAACAGTTTCACACGATCGTGTCCTATGGAATGACACGATCGTGTCACTTACGGGACTTTCCAGGAATATTTCCAAATCTGAGCAGAAAAGAAAGAGTTAACTAGGGTTAGCCCCCAAGAAAAGATTCATTCAGACTTTTATCAGAAAAGAGACCAAGAGCACAAGAAAAGGGGGAGATTATCGAGAAGCAAGAGGTTGGAGTAGAAGACGGAGATCACGAAGCCGAGAAATCGACTAAGAGTTTCTTCCTTATTCTATTTTACAATGTCTTGTTGTATTGATATGAACCCTGTCATTTCGATGTGTAGCAAGTAGTCCTCTTGCTACGGGTTAGGGATTTGCTATGTAGGGATCTGTTGTTTTTAATTCCAGACTCTGTGGATTTATTTATTCTATTCGGTTTATTGAGTTGAGATTAATGCTTTTGATCTTGTTGGCCACTTGATTGAATGAACTTAGGGTTTTAATTCGCATAGACATATGGGATTATAATCTGGAAATAACTCAATAGATAGAACAGGTATTGCATCGAGAGATGGATGTTTGCCTAGGAATTATGATAGCATTCGTTCATGCATCCAGAATTTAGACTATTGAATCGAGAGATTAATAGGATAAAGTCTGGATAGTGAGATTAGACTTGAGAGAGTTAATTTCTATTATAGAGCTTGAATTCTCCGAATTGGATTTATGAATTACAAAGGTCTGTACCTTTAGAGAAGATCCTTGCATGTAAAGCAATCCCGAAACCTGTAGTATTTACCATTCATAGTTACAACCGATTTCAATTATTTGCTTTGATACTTTTCATCACATTCTCATATTTTCTCTGGACCTAGACTTGAATTTGGAATTGAATTCCTTGCTTAATTTTTGTCCTTGTGTTCGACCCTAATTATTACAATCGATCCGTACACTTGCGGTATTTGTTGAGTCTAGGTTATTTATAACTTGATCGAATTTATTCGCCTAGATTTCTGATATCACTCATCGTAGCTCACAATATCACATCATCTAAGACCAAAAGTCCGAGGAGAAAGAAAACCTCGTCTAAAACCAAAAGCCCATGGGCTGATACTTTGAAGACTATCAAATCAAAGGGTGAAATCATAAGAGGCCAAGGAGGAAGAGAACGAGGAGAAGAGGGAGAGGAGAAAAAGGTTTGTGAATGTTGATCTTAGTTTTCATATGTGTTAATGTTGAACTCGTATTCTGATGTTTACTATGTGTGAACTAGATTTATGATGTTTAGTATTCGTGAACTCGGTTTGTGATGTCTTGTATGTGTGAATTCGGTTTGTGATGTGTAATTTGTGTAAACATTAAGGTGTATTTTATTTAGCATTGATCTTTGTAGATGGCGAAAAAATGAGAAAATTTATATAGGACTGAACTTGTGCATAAACACACAAAGATAGAAAATCGTATATACTGAAAAAAAACCCATAAAGAAAGAGTGACAGTTGTGTCTACTTTATTGTGACAAAAAAAATAATAGTTAGTGTTAAATCAAACTTGTCCATAAACAAACTAAGTACAGAAAAGTCATAGATATTACCAACAAAAGTTGTAAATAACGAGTGACAATTGTGACAAAAAAAATAGTCGTAACTGTGTCGTTTTTCTCCCAAAATCAAACTTGTGCATAAAAAAGGATAAAAATCTAAAATAATATGAAAAACAATGTGGACAAAGTACCTAGAGAAAGTGGGTCAACCAGAAAGAAGTCATTAATTTTGTTTACTTTGTCTCGAGAATCGACCATAACCATATATTTACGACTTGATTATGATTTATTTGTCACTACCGAATTTTTGTAAATTTGTTAAAAAAAATTGTGAATTTCGACTCGGTTTTGTCAAATGATGATGAAATGCAACCAATGAAGTGATATTAATCGGTTTGGATTAATATTTTCAATAAATTTTAACAAATTTGATATTTGATTCATTTCATTTAATTTGGTTAAATTTGTAAGTAGTTGGTTAATATATATTTAGTGTTACATGTTAACAAATGTACAAGTTTTTAATTAATTTGTGACTTGTGACCTAAAACTCTTTCTCTTGTCATTATTACTTTATATTTATCACCTCTCGAATAAATATCGACAAAATACAAGTTTACGAAAAAAAATTGATTCACAAAATCGCAAAAAAAAATCGCATTTAAATCGTAATAAATTATAAGACAACACATGTATTATGTTAGACATTTGACTTTTTAACTTTTAAAATTTTTTAATATATTTTAGTAGTGTTTTTACTTTTTCACTTGTTTTGACCTTTGATCTGTTACGACCAATTATTTGTCATTACTTTGTGAACAATTATGTAATTATAACTTAGTAATTGCCACTTATTTATGACTTGGGTTGATTATTCTACAATCAATTTATCAAAAAATTCACCAAAAACTCATCATAATAGTGATTGAGTCGTTCACAAAAAGTTGTAACAGTTAGCCGATAAAATATACAACATATGTGATGATTCATATTTCATCTTGTAAATGTACTACCTTTCCATAATTCTTCTTCCTTTTCTTCAACTGGGTTGCCAGTGTTCATGGATGGTTGTGCGATGCAATCATCGTTGTCATGGATTTGACGGGCATTTGAGACGTGTTATAGTCGTGTGCCGACTTCTTCTTTCTGTGTTTTTCTCCAACATTTGGTGTCCGCTTCGTTGCCAGTTTGCCAAGACCTCAATATTTTATAGCAGAAGGGTTGACTCTTATCTCCGCTACATAGTCATGAATATTCCAATAAGACATATCAGAAAGTAGGTAAACGGTATCAACATATGTCAATTCCGATGTCGCTCTCGTATAGTATGGTGAACAATAGTCTAGTAGCTTGTCTTTTTCACCGTGTTCATACAACGCTTTTATCGCATGAAAATATGAGTATTTTTGAATATCTCACACCTTGCATTCGCATGACTTCTTCTCTAGATCAACAAAATATGTCTTTCCCTCGTCATCAGTCACTTCATACTCTTTTCAACTACGATTTATCTCTCTGATAGTAAATACTTTTAAAGCTCTATACCGCTTATGTAATTTCTTCGAAACATACGAAACTGAAAATGCTCGGTTCCTACGTTTACACCACCACTCTACTGTTTTGTTCATAATCACATTAATCAAACCGAGCAAAGGTAATGTCCTCACCTTTTTCAATACAGAATTGATGGACTCTGCACCATTGGTTGTCAATAGGTTATACCTTTCCCCGGAAAAATAATATCTTACCCATTTCGCAAGTTCCACACTCTTGTTCAAATACTCAACAACTTTTGAAACTCTGCATTTAAATTCACAATATGGTCACAACCTACAATAATCCAAAACAATTCATAGAAGTAGTAATACAAATCAGATTTTCGATATATGTATTCATACTTTTCAGTGAAATCATCCCATATATAGTTTCTGGAACTTCTTTTCTGTATAACACTTTGCACATTTGTAGAACAATCCAACAACAGTTTCTCCTTGTTTCTTCCGCTTATCATGAATTCCTTTGTTCACCAATGTTTTGATGTTCTGAGATATGTGATATGTACAATATGCGTGTTTAGCTCTCCTATACACCCCACGAAGAACATTCGCTATGCATTGATATCTATTCGAGATCACAACCATATCATCACTATCCGAAATTACTTCAACAAACTTCTTCATAAACCGGTTTCAAGAATTATCATTTTCTGAATCAACCACACCCAAGGTAGGTTGGACAATTCGATTCGTGAATCTAGTCCTGAACCGTACCGAACCGATTAATTCGGTTTTGGTTCGGTATTATATAAAAATAGTAAAGAGTATAAAATTTAATATACCGAATGGTTTGGGAACGGTTTGGTTCGGTTTAGAAAATATCGAACGGTAATTCAATATTTTTATTTTTTAATTAAAAAATATTTAATATTAATAGTTAATTATGATATTTACTAAATATTAATAGTTTATTTAATGTATGCATTGGGATTGATAATTATTTTATTTATTAATAATAATTGATAGTGATATTTATTTTGTTTACCTTTACTAAAGCTCAATAAATTATTTATTTTTATTAACTTTGACTCAAAGTTCTTTATAATCTCTTACATTTTGTTCGACTATTATCATCTGTAATGGGTAAAGTATTTTCTCTAACAACTTTGTATCATTCTCTCATTTGTTTATTAATAATTAATATATGATATGATTTTTAAAGAGTAACTTAAAGTTTTGATCATATTTGTAGAAATTTTCAAAATTATTATCATAAAATTTATTAACGTTTACATTAAGTTCAAGACGTTTACTTGAGGGGCTAAATTTTTGTTTATAATATCGTTGTTTCAGAATCTCTTTTGGATGGAATCCGGTTTCCGTATGGATTAATGTTCGACTATAGTCGGGTTTGTAAAGGATCTTATTTTTTACTGATTAATATATTTACTGTTATAAAAAAAAATACTTTTATTTTGTTGTCCAAAATTATTATGTTAGATACCTTTATTTTTATATTATATTATATGAATTATAATTTATAAGTATGTTATGAACCGTTCCGAACAGTTCCGAACCGTTTTTGTTTCGGATCTTATTTGGTACTTATTTATTAGAATCGTATTGTCCCGAACCGTCACTAATACTGAACCGAACCGAACCGAACTAAATATACGGTACTAATTTGGTACAAATTTTAGAATACCGAATAAACTATTCTCGAACCGAACCGTTAAAATTCTGAACTGAATTCTGGAACGCTCACCCCTACCCCAAGCTAGAGGATATAGATGTCGATTTCCATCTTGAGTTGTTGTGACAATCAGAAATCTTTTATATGTTGTTTTCAGAGATGTTGCGTCTATGGAGATTACTTTTCGCATTACACTCCACCCTTTGATGCAAACACCCAAAACCAAAAAGGTGTTCTTAAAAGTTTGTCCATCTTCTTCAAGTTGTATATGTGTTATCATACCTTCATTTGCTTCCTTCAATATATAAAAATAACTTGGAAGCCTCTTATAGTTTTCGTCTGGGTTCCCCCAAACCGCATCTATCATATTTTGTCTCCCTCTATTAGGTACGATATTCTGCATTTATAAGCCTTACTTACTAAACACATCAACTTTTTCGCTTTTGGAAAATCAACTTGACAAGGTAATAATTATTCAAGTAATTAACAACCATATCTATACTTCCAACTCTTTCTTTCTCTTCTTGTAACACAGGCGAACATGTATGAATGTTAACGTACTTTGTCACTACAAAACTCTGCGAAGTCTTTTTTTTTAGATGCTCGCAGTTGCCACAAGCAACCTTTATCTCGGAATTGACATCTTGTTTCCCATATATCTCGATCTAACTTGAAAACATAGTATTCGAAACATGAATCATGTGAAGCTTTCTTTACTTTCTTTACTTTCATCTTGAGCTCAACCTTTTTCAGAAACTCTTTACCCGTTGTTAAACCCAATATGTCTTCGAATGAGAAACCTTCATGACCATCCCCATGTATTCGACCATCATTCCCAACTCCATTGACTAACTCTACTTCATCGGTATTACCCAAAGTCGTAATTTCAACTCCAATCTCGTTATTCGCAGGTTCCACTTCATTGTCATGTCGTATATCCTCAGGCAAAGTCTGATGTTCAACCCCACAAGAATCTTCTCCATCTTCTCCATCTACTGCTTCCAACACACAATCCATAACTAACCCACTTGCCTCGACTATATCTCTTCCTTCTTTGTCATTTGCATTATCTCCAACCTCAACTTCACCTACACAAGTATGAGATTCAACATATTCATCATCATCCTTTCTCTCTACGTATATTCATCATCGTCATCTATTACTTTTGTTGAACATAAAAGATACTACACTCATATCGTCAAATATATATTCTGGTTGTCTCACATCAATAACCATTGGTACAAAGCTCAATTTTGGTGTCACTAAATCCATTTTAAGTTGATCACATATCCTCATATGTCATTTGACTTGCTTTGTTACAGATCACATTTTTTTCCTCTTGTCACTTGATGTTCGTTCATGAATGAACTCCAATGTGTCATATGTTTCCTTTGTTGTTTTGCATCTTTGAATCTATTTAAATTCATCAAGATCAATAATGTTAAAAATAATTGTATACTTTGAAATTTAAAATCGATGTTCTCTTTTCCTATTGAGTTCATTGTTCACTTGGTTTGACAATTTCTACCTCTATCACTCATAAATGTTGGATAGCTTCATCCTTTGATAACATCCTCATCAATTTCTCTGATCAAATTTATAACCTTCACTTTCTAATAGCAATAATTACTTGAAACAAACATTATGGGTCTTCCAATGTAACTCCTACGACGACTCTATGATATAGCATGTTCGTTTCCCACTGATATAAGAGTTATTTCAGCCACGATCACTGAATGATCACTGACCGAACTCTGATACAAATTAAAAAACGTAATCCCACTCACGCACTACACCAGCAAATGTTCATCCAAACTGATTCTATTCACTTGTAAAAATATGAATTACAACTCGTTATTTTTAGATTTATAATTCATACTTGAGCGAACTGTTGAAGAACAAAGGAACGAAGAGCACATATCAAACGTTAATGAACAAGAAAATGACAGACATGAATCTATGATCGTGAATCTATCAGATGGGTCATCTTGTGAAGACATGCATGGAATGGCATAATATCAATTAAGAATAAAATATATATCGTATCAATTATATTTTGCCTTATTTGTTTCTCTCGTATCTTTATTTTCTTGTTTCTTTCAATAACTTTTCCTATAAATGTATGGATTATTTTCATTGTAATGTAATAAGAAGAAGAGATGTAGTAATAAAACTTTTCCCGTTCTTTTCTCTCTTTTTTTTTGAATACTTCTTTGATGTTGAATCTTGGATCTCTGTCTACCTAACGTCGTGCGTATCGGCGGCCCTTCCTTACTTGTGATTAGATTTTCGATTACGAAATTTTCCTTTCTTTGGTTGTGGATGCAAGCGATATTCCTTTGCTTTGGCTGCAATGGCGACAAAGAGGAGCGTTGGAACTCTCAAGGAGGCTGATTTGAAGGGGAAGAGAGTTTTCATGAGGGTTGATCTGAATGTTCCTCTCGACGATAGTTTCAACACCACCGACGACACCAGGATCCGCGACGTCGTTCCCACTATCAACTACTTGATCCAAAATGGAGCTCGAGTCATCCTCTCCAGCCATTTGGGTCGCCCGAAAGGTGTTACTCCCAAATACAACTTGAAACCTCTTGTTCCAAAGTTGTCTGAACTCCTTGGCATCGAGGTTAAGATGGCAAATGACTACATCAGCGAGGAGGTCGAGAAGCTAGTCGCAGCACTTCCTGATGGGGGAGTTTTGCTCCTTGACAACGTTAGATTCTACAAGGAAGAAGAGAAAAACGACCCTGAATTTGCCAAGAAGCTTGCCAATCTTGCTGATCTCTACGTGAATTATGTGTTCGGCACTACTCACAGAGCCACACTTCTACAGAAGGGGTGGCTAAGTTCTTGAAGACTTATGTCGCTGGTTTTCTCATGCAAAAGGAGTTGGATTACCTCGTTGGAGCAGTGGCTAACCCCAAGAAGCCTTTTGCTGCCATAGTTGGAGGCTCAAAGGTCTTGTCTAGGATTGGAGTAATCGAATCTCTACTAGAAAAGGTAAGGTGGGCAATATGATTGCATCTTGTCTAGCTGGCAAAGATCACGAAAGGATCCCACTATGATTCTTGATTAATATTTGATGGAGATTGTATTGGATTTGGGTTTATTTGATAGAATCAAAACGGGTCTAGCCCGTGAGAAGTCCGGTCCATGGAAGGTTCTGGAAACCTTGATGGAAAAACTGCAGATTAATGAGAGAATATTCTTGATTAATTGCAAAATCAAATAGTAATAAAATCTGCAGAAAATCCATTGATTATGGTAAGTATCAATCAGAATAATATCAAATTGGAATCTGATTGATTCTACACATTAATCTGAGCCTATTAGTATAAATAGAGGTCTTGGTTAGATCATTTGATACACCACAAGAAAACAAAGCATTCCTTAAGAGAAAAAGAGCATTCACATCTCTACTCATATCTCTCTGAGTTCGCTTGGTATTCGGGAAATCTTCTCCCGAATACGCGGGCGATCGTTGTATCCTGAGAGTTCACCGTGTTCCAATAACCTCAAAACTTTAGAGGTGGCACGAAAATCGAACCTAAAGAAACTGTATTTCACAGGCCTCGACAATAATCTTGTATTGTAGGTACTTTTCTGAATCGTTCAAATTGTCGGAGTTTTGTCATCGTCAACAACCATCGCCCCCAATAATCTTAAGTTCGAATCATGGTTAACACGAGGAAAACTTCTCGGGTAAGTGCCTAAATCTCTTTTAAATTTCGGTATAAAACCTCACACGAATTTGGATTTAAAAAACAACTTGGTTAAAAAAAACAAGAGTTTGATTTTGGTCCAATAAATTTAGCCCAATTGAATTTAAGATCCACATTTAATATTATTGCTCCAATTAAATTCAAAGAGTTTAGACCAAAATGAAAAGTTTTGTTTTGGCCCAAATTCAAAGAGGTTTAGTTTAAAAGCCCAAAAGAGTTAGCCCAAATTGAAAAGTTTTGTTTTGACCCAAATTCAAAGTGGTTAGTTTAAAAGCCCAATATCTTTTAAGAGTATTTTATGGAAAAAAAATTGAAATATTGTTTTCGAAAAGGAAATTCGATTAAACAAAATGGGACGTAACTTTTCCTGTAAATTGGGAAAGCGAGCTTTGTCTTAGCGGGTCAGGACTGAAGAGGAAGCCCTTTATACCCTCTTCATAGTAAGGACGTGGAAATCGGGGTGAACCCTCCAGTTATCATTGGAAGCGAGCTAAACCAATTTATAAGATAAGTGAAACTCGGTTTAGTTGATAAGCTTTGAGAAAGCTAACAATGATTGGATTTATTCCACAGATCATTGATAATCAAGGAAATCCCATGGATTCAAATGTTCTGACTGCTGTGAATACCGGCGTTGTGAACCCGATTGAGAATCCTCAATCAATGGAGGTTACGAACCCCATTAGTCATGATGCTGGCACAAATATGAATAATCAAGGGCCAAACGTTGCAAACGTTGTTATCCCACCATGAATGCCTTCGATTGTTGCGAACTCCGAAAATCAGGCAATTCATGTTGTGCCAATCGGCCCGACTGAGAGACCTGAACAATTTAAGGGTCAAAATTTCAAATGCTGGCAATAAAAGATATTGTTTTTCTTAACACAACTTAAGTTGTCACGGTACCTCACTGAGGAGGAACCAATCCCAAAGGAGGGCAACCTCCAAACTCTAGCTAGTTGCCAACAATGGAAACATAACAGTTTTATGTGTTGAAACTTTGTGTTGAACGGTTTGGATGATTCACTGTATGGTGTTTTCTCCAAATATGTTACAGCCAAGCAACTCTAGAAAGTGATTGATCAGAAGTATCGAGTCGAAGAGACTAGCCAAGGGCGAATGGTGGTAGCCAAGCTCCTAAACTACCGTATGGTAGATACAATGAGTGTTGTGGAACAAGTAGATGAATTACAAATCATCTTCCATAACTTGGCAGGAGAAGGCATCATGGTGAATGAACGGTTCCAGGTGGCAACTCTGATTGAGAAATTGCCTTCATCCTGGACAAGCTTCAAGAATGACCTGAGGAAAAAACCTAAGGACATGTCTTTAAGGATCTACATCGTCGTGTGAGGATTCGACAAGAATCTCAACCTGTTCTAAAAATGAATGAGCAGATTGGATTCAAGGCAAATGTCATTGAGACGACTAAGACCAAAGAATCAAAAGCGGAAGACTGACAAGAATGTCAAACTTATCAACTCCAAGAAGTTCAAGGGGGATTGCTACGTCTGTGGCAAAACTGGACATCTGGCGAAGGATTGTTATCATCGCAAGGAAGGTGGCCGGAAGAGAAATGGGAATAAGACTCAAGCCCATGTAGCTGAAGCAGAAGATGGTGCATCGACTTCGTAGCAGTTGTGTCAGAAGTGAACATGGTGGGAGATAATCCGAAAGAATGGTGGATTGACACTGGAGGAACCCGCCACATCTATGCTAACAGGTGGATGTTCACCACTTACCGCATTGTCACCGGAGAAAGTTGTTATATGGGAAACTCTGTTGCATCCAAAGTGGAAGGCAAGGGTTCAGTCATTCTGAAGATAACATCTGAAAAGAAGCTGAAACTCACTGAGGTGCTTCATATGCCAGACATTTGCAAGAACCTGCTCTCTGGATCTGTGATGGCAAAGAAAGGCTTTAAGCTAGTTTTTAAATCTGAGAGAGTTGTAGTGTCCAAAAGCGGTGAACCTTGGTAGAGGTTATCTAGCAAATGGGATGTACAAGATGAATGTAATGACCATTTGTAACACCAATGCGATAAACAATATAACCGCTAATGAGATTAATAAACTTTCTACTTCTTTTGCTTACTTGAATGAGTCAAGTTTATGGCATGGTAGATTAGAACATGTGAATGATAAGTCTTTGCAAAGATTAATGTCTTTAATCTACTGTCGAAATTTAAATTAGAAAAAACCACAAATGTGAAGTCTGCCTTGAAGCGAAATTTGCCAAATCTTCGTTTAAAACAATTGAACGAAGTACTGAACCTTTGGAATTAATACATACAGATGTATGTGATTTAAAATTCTTGCAAGCCAGAGGTGGAAAAAAAGTACTTCATTACTTTTATTGATGATTGTACTCGATATTGTTATCTCTACTTAATAAGAGGTAAAGATGAAGCAATAGAGATGTTTAATCTCTATAAAAATGAAGTTGAAAATCAACTTGGTAGGAAAATCGAAGCTTTGAGAAGCGATAGAGGGGGTGAATATGAATCACCTTTTGCACAATTGTGCGCAGATCATGACATCATCCATCAAACTACAGCTCCTTATATGACAGAACAGAATGTCATTATTGAACGCAAAAATAGGACGCTGAAGGAAATGATGAACGCCATGTTAATAAGTTCTGGATCTCTTCAGAACTTGTGGGGGGGAAGCTGTGATTTCAGCTAACTTTGTATTGAATAGAGTACCCCATAAAAGACTCGACAAAACACCCTATGAGTTGTGGAAAGGTAAAATATCTAGCTACAAATACTTGAGAGTATGGGGTTGTCTGGCTAAGGTTTCTATCCCTATTCCTAAACGAACTAGGTTAGGACCAAAAACAATTGACCGTGTGTTTATTGGTTATGCACACAATTCAAATGCTTACTGATTCTTAGTGTATAAATCAGATAATTCTGAATACATGCGAATACAGTCGTTGAATCGAGAAGACGCTTTGTTCTTTGAAGAAGTGTTTCCCTGCAAGACTCGGATAGAATTAGATCCTCTCAAAGAATTCATGAATCTTCTAAGCAATTAGAGGAAGATGTTGAAGAACTTAGAAGAAGTAAAAGGGCAAAGAAACCAACTTCTTTTGGTTCTGATTATCTAACGTTCATGTTGGATAAAAAACCACAGACATATCAAGAGGTTATGTCATCTCCCGAAGCTCCTTACTGGAAGGAAGCAGTGAAGAGTGAGATTGAGTCCATCTGACAAAATCACACTTGGAAACTAGTGGATCTTCCACAAGGATGCAAACCATTGGGTTATAAGTGGGTCTTCAAAAGAAAGATGAAACCGGATGCTTCTATTGAAAAATATAAGGCAAGACTTATAGTCAAAGGCTATGGCAGACCGAGAGAGTCGATTACTTCGATGTTTACTCTCCGGTCGCTCAGAAAACATCCATAAAGCTTATTATAGCCTTGGCAGCCTTACATAATCTAGAATTGCATCATATGAATGTAAAGACTGCATTTCTAAATGGTGAACTAGAAGAAGAAGTATACATGCTTCAACCTGAAGGGTGCATAGTGCACAGACAGGAGAAGAAAGTGTATAAACTTGTGAAGTCTTTGTATGGATTTAATCAAGCCCCTAAACAATGGCATGCAAAATTTGATAGTGTAATGCTCTCAAATGGTTTTCGAATCAACGAAGTTGACAAATGCATATATGTCAAAGGTAACGAGACAGAATTCATGATTATTTGTCTTTATGTGGATGATATGATCATCACTAGTAGTAGGGAAAAATAATTAAAGCTACAAAAACCATGTTATCATACAACTTTGACATGAAAGACTTGGGAATAGCCGATGTAATACTTGGTATGAGAATTATCAAGATACAAGATGGTTATGTATTATCTCAAAGTCACTATGTGAAACAAATCTTAGAGAGATTTGATAAAGATGGAAATTCTGAGGCCAGAACTCCAATTGATATTTATTCTCATTTGAAAAAATATCATGGTGAAGGAGTTCAACAATTAGAATATTCGAGAATCATAGAAAGCTTAATGCATCTTATGAATAGCACAAGGTCCGATATTGCTAATACCATGAACAAGCTTAGTAGATATACGAGCAATCCAAGTTTGGATCATTGGAAAGCCATAATTAGACTCCTTAGATATCTAAGGTACATTGAGAATTATGGACTGCACTATGCAAGATATCCAGCAGTATTAGAAGGATATTTTGATGCAAACTGGATCTCAGACTCGAACGAGAATAAATCCACGAGTGGATATATATTCGTTGTCGGTGGAGGTGCTATCTCGTGCAAATCTTCCAAGCAAACGTGTATTGCAATATCAACTATGGAATCTGAATTCATAGCTTTGGACCTTGGTGGAAACCTTGATGGAAAAGTTGTAGATTAATGAGAGAATATTTTTTATTAATTGCAAAATCAAATCGTAATAAAATCTGCAGAAAATCCATTGATTATGGTAAGTATCAATCAGAATAATATCAAATTACAATCTGATTGATTTTACATATTAATGTGAGATGCTTCCCCCACTAGTATAAATAGAGGTCTTGGTTAGATCATTTGATACACCACAAGAAAACAAAGCATTCCTTAAGAGAAAAAGAGCATTCACATCTCTACTCATATCTCTCTCTAAGTTCGCTTGGTATTCGGGAAAGCTTCTTCCGAATACGCGGTCGTTGTATCCTGAAAGTTCACTGTGTTCCAATAACCTCGAAATTTTAAAGATGACACGGAAATCGAACTTAAGGAAACTGTGTTTCACAGGCCTCGACAATAATCTTGTATTGTAAGTACTTTTCTTAATCGTTCGAATTGCCGGAGTTTTGCCGTCGTCAACAACCGTCGTCCCCAACAGATTGCACGTGATTGAGTTGCTGATCTTATGCAAAATATCCACCTAGTATCCAATATGGTAAGTTGCCTTTCCATTATTTACTTGACACTTTCAATGTGCCTCTTTTCCTTATTCGTCATTTCATGCATCTACCAAAGCTCCATTCCATTCACATCTTCACAAGATGACCCATCTGATAGATTCATGGTCATAGATTCATGTCTGTCATTTTCTTGTTCATTAACGTTTGATATGTGCTCCTCATTCCTTTGTTCTTCAACACGAACTTCCTCTGAATTTGTTCTTCTTACACGGTGAATGCTATCAGGTGATACACATCGCAGTGTGTTCACCTAGACTTCCCTAGACACACTGAGTGGTTTACTTCGGTTATAGTTTTCAAACTCCCCTCAATTGCGCTTCACTCACTCTTAACTACCACTTCGATTGCTCTAATACTAATTTGCTTGCTTGGCCGCCTTAAATCTTCCTCTCCCTCCTCTGCCCAGACCTCTAATTGTGATAAGTATCAATCTTCGTTGATTCGATATGTACCATAATCTGCTCCAATCCTTTTGTACTAATCCAATCTGCTTATGATAATCCAATCTTCTTGTGTCTCCCATGATTTGTTATTTCGTCCTTATCAACAGTTTGTTGCAACACAAACCTAGATCTCAAGAGAAGTTGTCTGTAACCTTCGTCCGAGGCCTTGCATTATACAACACTAGAAGGAATAATCCAAATACAAGCCTCATGTTTCTTGAAATGTAATGTTTTGATGATTAGCAAGTTTCCAAGCGTTTTGCCTAAAGCCATGAGTTCCTATATTTGTTATTTCTGTTAAGCTGAATCTTACGATTTAGGGTTTCAAAAAGATTTGTATGTACAAATACAAATCAAATCAAGGACGTCACGCTTCTTGAAACGAAGTGCCCATACAGGTTATTTAATTTCCTGAGTTTTTAATTGATTCATGATAAAATACTGATAATTCGTGATTAAGGGTGAATATTTTGCTTCCGTATACAAAATCTAACCAAATCGAATGGAGATAACACATAATTATTTTTTTTAATATAATCCGATCTAAAAATCGATGAAATCTTTTTAGAAAATCAACAGTTTTTATTAATAAAAATTAAATCCAGACAAAAACATAAAATCATCATGTGTAATTATAAAACCTTTGTTTCGTAATATCTTTACAAAAAAAAAGGATAAAAAAAATACAAATTCGACTTGACTTTTTAGCCAACATTCGGGCCTATGGAATACACATAACAATACACGTAATATGGTTACAAATATGTTAAAATGCAAAGACTGTTGTGAAAAATGAAGAAATATAGAAGACCCGAGAATCAGATCGTTAACTAGAAACCGAAATCGATCGTTTGAGAGACCCGGGAACAAGATTTCAATAATTTTCTTTTCTTGGAATTGTGTACAAATGAAGGAGGGAAATGAGTTATTTATAGAAAATCCGAAGTTACTGTTCACGTATACGTATTTATGAACAGTAACCGTATGGCGGCTAAACAGTAACCGTATGGCGGCGTGAACAGTACCCGGCTGCGTGAACAGTGCCCGGCTGCGTGAACAGTACCGTAGCTTCACTATTCATTTATAACACTCCCCCTTGGAGCTACGGTTAATCAAAATGTATTTGCGTGTCTTATACTGCCTCGTTAAAAACCTTATCAGTAAAACCCCTTGGGATAAAACCTGATAAGGGAAAAAGAGTGCAGTTCCACGCTCCCCCTGTATATCGGATCAAAGGTCTCGTAGATGACGCATTCCAATGTTATGTACATGTTTCTTGAACATTGTTGTCGGTAGAGCTTTTGTGAATAGGTCTGCTGCATTATCACATGATCGTATGTATCTGACTTCAATCTCCTTATTCTTTTCCAACTCTTGAGTGTATGCAAAGAACTTCGGAGGAATATGTTTTGTCCTATCGCTTTTAATATATCCTCCCTTAGTCTGTGCAACGCATGCAGCGTTATCTTCAAATAATATTATTGGAGCTTTATTGGTTGATAATCCACTAGCTGTCTGGATATGTTGAGTCAAAGATCTAAGCCAGACACATTCCCGACTTGCTTCATGTAGCGCGATAACTTCTGCGTGATTAGATGACGTAGCAACCAATGTTTGCTTTTGAGAACGCCAAGCTAATGCAGTTCCATTGATTGTGAAGATATAACCTGTTTGTGATCTTCCCTTATGTGGATCAGATAAATATCCTGCATCTGCAAAACCAACAATTTCTTGTTTTGTACTTTTAGGGAAAAATAATCCCAAATCGATCGATCCTTGAAGATAACGGAAAATGTGCTTAATCCCATTCCAATGCCTTCGTGTAGGATCTGAACTATATCTTGCTAACAGATTAGTAGCAAATGCTACATCAGGTCGAGTACAGTTGGCAAGATACATAAGAGCCCCTATTGAACTTAAATATGGTACTTCAGGACCAAGTGTCTCTTCACCATCTTCACGAGGGCGAAATGGATCTGTTTCAACATTCAATGATCTATTAATCATTGGAGTACTCAGGGGATTTGCCTTATCCATATTGAACCGCTTTAGTACCCTTTTTGTATAATTAGATTGATGTAGAAAAATTCCCGTATTCAAATGCTCTATTTGTAATCCAAGACAAAACTTGGTTTGTCCGAGATCTTTCATCTCAAATTCTCCTTTTAAATAGGTGGATGCATCCTGAATTTCACGGGGAGTTCCAATGATATTTAAATCATCAACATAGACAGCAATAATCACAAATCCAGACATCGTCCTTTTTATAAACACACATGGTGAAATAGGATTATTTGTATATCCATTTTTCACTAAATGTTCACTCAGACGTTTATACCACATACGTCCTGATTGTTTTAGCCCGTACAATGATCGTTGTAACTTGACAGCGCATAATTCTCGTGGTTTTGATTTCAATATTTCGGGCATTTTAAATCCTTCAGGGATTTTCATATAAATGTTTGTGTCAAGTGACCCATATAAATAAGCAGTAACAACATCCATGAGACGCATTTCTAAGTTCTTTGAAACTACAAGGTTAATTAGGTATCGAAATGTAATCGCATCCATAACAGGAGAATAAGTTTCTTCATAATCAACTCCTGGTCTCTGTGAGAAACCTTGTGCAACAAGGCGAGCTTTATATCTAGCAATTTCATTGTGCTCATTTCTTTTGCGTACAAATACCCATTTACATCCAACAGGAGTAACCTCTTTCGGTTTAATAATGACGTGTCCGAATACATTTCGCTTATTCAACGAATCCAATTCAGTCTGTATTGCGTCTCTCCATTTAATCCAATCTGGTCTCTTTTGACACTCTGAAATGGATCTTGGTTCTGGATCCTCATTTTCATCAATTTCCTTTGATACATTATAAGAGAATATATCATCAATCTCTTTGATTTCTTTTCGACTCCATAATGTACCATTACTGATAT
The DNA here is from genome assembly GCF_000463585.1 of Tarenaya hassleriana. NCBI lineage: Eukaryota > Viridiplantae > Streptophyta > Magnoliopsida > Brassicales > Cleomaceae > Tarenaya > Tarenaya hassleriana. The sequence continues at coordinate 48,596 of NW_010971205.1, read as the reverse complement.
AATTAATTGAGATCTCATGATTTTCATTGTCTGTATTTATACCATCATCATAAGGTACTTCATTTCTTTGATTTGGAACGCGTTCCTCCGAATCGAGCATTTCATTTTTCTTGGGCCCTTTGCTCTTTCGGGGATTTTTATCCTTAGAACCAATAGGTCGTCCACGCTTCAGGCGTGCTTTAGAATCGTTTATTACATTTTCTTTCATTTGTTCTTTCGGAATTTCGATTCGAGTTGGGACATTCGCAGCATCTATATATGATCTTGTTACCTTAGTTGTATCTGCAAAAGCATCTGGTAACTGATTTGCAATGTTTTGTAAATGTATGATCCTTTGAACTTCCAGTTCTCGTTGTTTTGCTGGGGGATCAAGATGTGACAATGATGGTGTACACCAATTAAGATCATTTTTATTTCCCGCCATTCTATCATTTTCTCCCCCTAATGGTGGGAATTCATTCTCATTAAATTGACAATCAGCAAAACGAGCCGTAAAAATATCTCCAGTTTTTGGCTCAAGGTATCGTATAATGGATGGTGAGTCATACCCAACATATATTCCAAGCCTTCTTTGTGGTCCCATTTTTGTACGCTGTGGTGGGGAAATCGGTACATATACTGCGCATCCGAATATTCTGAGATGCGATATATTAGGTTCTTGACCAAATGCTAATTGCAATGGAGAATACTTGTGGTATGCACTTGGTCTAATACGAATCAATGTTGCAGCATGCAAAATGGCATGACCCCACACAGAAATGGGAAGTTTCGTTTTCATTATCAATGGTCTAGCAATAAGCTGGAGTCGTTTGATTAATGACTCTGCCAATCCATTCTGTGTATGAACGTGTGCAACTGGGTGTTCAACATCAATACCCATTGCTACACAGTAATCATTAAATGCTTGTGATGTAAATTCTCCAGCATTATCAAGCCTCACTTTCTTGATTGAGTATTCCGAGAACTGAGCCCTTAATTTAATTATTTGGGCTAAAAATCGGGCAAATGCCAGATTACGTGATGATAAAAGACATACATGCGACCATCTGCTTGAAGCATCAATTAATACCATAAAATATCGAAATGGTCCGCATGGTGGATGAATAGGTCCACAAATATCACCATGAATCCTTTCTAGAAATGATGGTAATTCATGCCCGATTTTAGCTTGTGATGGTCTGATTATTAATTTTCCTCTAGAACATGCATCACAAGAAAACTCATCTGATTGAAAAATCTTCTGGTTTTTCAATGGGTGACCATGAGAGTTTTCGATAATCTTTCTCATCATAATGGCACCAGGATGACCCAATCGATCATGCCAAACTTTGAACATATCGGTAAACTTCTGGTTTACTGTGGCATATGATTCAATCACATTGATATTAGTATAATATAATCCCGAAGATAGAGTGGGTAATTTTTCTAACACATATTTTTGTCCCATATTGATTGAGGTGATACACAAATATTCAATATCACCTTTATTTGTGGTTTCAATATGATATCCATTCAGTCGGATATCTTTAAAACTTAATAGATTTCTTTGGGACTTGGAGGAAAATAGTGCATCTTTTATAGCAAATTTTGTTCCTCCTGGCATTATGAAATCGGCTCTTCCGGAGCCTTCAATTATTTTTGCATTTCCAGATATAGTAATGACATTTCCTTTGTTTATTTTCAGACTAGAAAAATATTTCTTGTCTGTCAGTATTGTATGTGTTGTAGCACTATCTGCTAAACATATATCTCTTCCTCGATTTGCAGATTTAGCCATACTCATTATCTATTGAAGAACAAAATAACATAGTAAACATTAGAAAATATATTATAACATTATGACTAACAGAAATGATGACACAGATACATAACTATTTTACAAAATGTAGACGCATTATTTATGCATATATGGATTATTACGAGGTTGATTACATATATAAACGATACAACTATATATATGGCTTTTTATTCATAATCAACGCCATCTTCAGGATGCGCAAAACCATCAGCGAGGTCCATGTGTGTAAAATCTTTAGCACCACCAGCATCATCATCCGAATTGTTTATGACATGATTTGTCTCGACACCTTTCCCTTTCGCTTCTTTAATCGATTTTTGGTAAAGGTCCACCAAGTGTTTAGCCGTGCGACAAGTACGTGACCAATGTCCTGTCATTCCACACCGGTGACATGTGCTTTCTTTCATCCGTTTGTTTGGATGATCATGTGTTCCCCCTCTATTATTGTTATGGTTTTGGAATGAGATTCCTCGACCACCTCCTCTATTCCAACTTCGGCTAACACCACGACCTCGTCCTCGGCCTCGACCTCGACCTCGGCCTCTACCTCGAAAATAACCACGTCCTCGGTTATTATAAAATATAACATTCTCTCCAGGGAATGATATATTTTCTGTAACATTTACTTCAGGAAATGGTACAGAACCTGTCGGCCGAGATGCATGATTTTTCATTAGTAATTCATTATTTTGCTCGGCCAAGAGAAGACATGAGAGAAACTCTGAGTATTTTGTATACCCCTTTTCTCGATACTGTTGTTGGAGGATAATGTTTGAGGCGTGCATAGTTGAAAAGGTTTTTTCCAACATCTCATTTTCGTGACATTTCCTTTGTTTATTTTCAGACTAGAAAAATATTTCTTGTCTGTCAGTATTGTATGTGTTGTAGCACTATCTGCTAAACATATATCTCTTCCTCGATTTGCAGATTTAGCCATACTCATTATCTATTGAAGAACAAAATAACATAGTAAACATTAGAAAATATATTATAACATTATGACTAACAGAAATGATGACACAGATACATAACTATTTTACAAAATGTAGACGCATTATTTATGCATATATGGATTATTACGAGGTTGATTACATATATAAACGATACAACTATATATATGGTTTTTTATTCATAATCAACGCCATCTTCAGGATGCGCAAAACCATCAGCGAGGTCCATGTGTGTAAAATCTTTAGCACCACCAGCATCATCATCCGAATTGTTTATGACATGATTTGTCTCGACACCTTTCCCTTTCGCTTCTTTAATCGATAGTTGGTAAAGGTCCACCAAGTGTTTAGCCGTGCGACAAGTACGTGACCAATGTCCTGTCATTCCACACCGGTGACATGTGCTTTCTTTCATCCGTTTGTTTGGATGATCATGTGTTCCCCCTCTATTATTGTTATGGTTTTGGAATGAGATTCCTCGACCACCTCCTCTATTCCAACTTCGGCTAACGCCACGACCTCGTCCTCGGCCTCGACCTCGACCTCGGCCTCTACCTTGAAAATAACCACGTCCTCGGTTATTATAAAATATAACATTCTCTCCAGGGAATGATATATTTTCTGTAACATTTACTTCAGGAAATGGTACAGAACCTGTCGGCCGAGATGCATGATTTTTCATCAGTAATTCATTATTTTGCTCGGCCAAGAGAAGACATGAGAGAAACTCTGAGTATTTTGTATACCCCTTTTCTCGATACTGTTGTTGGAGGATAATGTTTGAGGCGTGCATAGTTGAAAAGGTTTTTTCCAACATCTCATTTTCGCTAACTGTTTCACCACATAATTTCAAAACTGATGTGATTCGGTACATCGCCGAGTTATATTCACTGACAGTTTTGAAATCTTGAAATCTGAGATGAATCCACTCATATTTTGCCTTGGGGAGGATTACCGTTTTTTGATGATCGAAACGGTCTTTTAATTTTTCCCAAAGATCTGCAGGATCTTTGATTGTCAGATATTCCTTTTTCAAATCATCATGAATATGATGTCTCAATAATATTAGTGCCTTTGCTTTATTTTCAATTGATGCACTTTTCTCTTTAATTGTGGCACCAAGACTTTTTGATTCCAAGTGCAAATCAGCATCCAATTGCCACGATAGATAATTTTTCCCCGATATGTCGAGGACCTCGAACTCGATATTAGCCATTTTTGCCATTATGATTTTGTCGTAGAAGAGCGTTCGTGCTGATAACGTGTTATGAAAAACGAAGAAATATAGAAGACCCGAGAATCATATCGTTAACTAGAAACCGAATTATATTACGGTAAATATCCTTGAATCATTGCAGATGATTCTAAATTCCCTGGTCAGTTATCATTGTGGGAACAATGATGAATTAAGACCAGCATGATGTGTGATAGATGATTATGATCATATGCATTAGATGCAAATCACAATCATGGGTTCTCGTTTGGAACGAGTTACTGGATGACCCGCATGAGATTGTCAC
>NW_010971205.1:0-44039 GCF_000463585.1 Tarenaya hassleriana | reverse complement strand
TAAATATTTATTAATTTATATAGATTAGATAATATAATTGTTTATATGCGGCGGTATTACCGTATGCAAAAGTAAAATAATTCAGGCGGCATTGTCGTCCATAAAGATAAAACAATTTAGGCGGTACGACCGTCCATAAATAACACAATATTTCAGATTAATAATTAAGGCGGCTCGGCCGTCCAACAGTAACAAATAAATAATTAAGGCGGCTCAGCCGTCCAACAGTAACAAATAATTAAGGCGGCTCAGCCGTCCAATAGTAATAAATAATTAAGGCGGCTTAGCCGTCCATTAATTTAAACAATAATTAACTGATATTTATATATAGCTTGGGGTTAATTCCACTCAAGCATCAATTAATATGTGTATATATCATTAGAGCGAATATATAATATTACCTTTGTCGTAGAAGAGCGTTCGTGCTGATAACGTGTTGTGAAAAATGAAGAAATATAGAAGACCCGAGAATCAGATCGTTAACTAGAAACCGAAATCGATCGTTTGAGAGACCCGGGAACAAGATTTCAATAATTTTCTTTTCTTGGAATTGTGTACAAATGAAGGAGGGAAATGAGCTATTTATAGAAAATCCGAAGTTACTGTTCACGTATACTTATTTATGAACAGTAACCGTATGGCGGCTAAACAGTAACCGTATGGCGGCGTGAACAGTACCCGGCTGCGTGAACAGTGCCCGGCTGCGTGAACAGTACCGTAGCTTCACTATTCATTTATAACAAAGACATATTTTTTAGTATCTTATTGGATACTAAAAATTATGTCTTAGTAGATATTTGTAACAATTAAAGAATTTTTATTTCCAAGTTACTTGTGAACTAAGCAACTCAATGTATTGGCATCCAAATACATAAGATCTTGGTCTACTTATTTTATAATCGTCGGTTCATTTATAAAATTTATAACTTTGAATTATTCACCATCAATCATACCATAATATAATGGGTTATCTTTACAATCAAATTGAGCATAATAAAAAAAAAATGCCATCTTGATTCGCTAACTTAAAGAAATGTACTTTTTTGTTATATGTTATTTTAAAAAAAAACAAAAGAATAATTATATATCTATATATGACACAACAAATGTGAGAAAGACATTAATATCAGATGAAGACGTGCAAGTATTGAAGTATATACATATAACATATATATATATATATATATATGTGTGTGTATTGCCACCATGAAATTATTTGCTGAGAAAAAGTCTAGGCGGTCAAGAATTGAAAGATCAAATAATATATATATATATATAGTACAGTATGTTGATTTCTAAAATCATTAAAAATTTTAAAAAATAAAAATAATTTCCTTTACTCAGCACCTCACCACTAGATTCTTGAATTCTATCAACTATATAACACACAGCAACCCAAAAACATTCATCAAGGCAACACAAAAACAAAAAAAAAATGGAATTACTCCCAAGTGTACTACATGTATTGATCTTCTTCCAATATTTTCTCCTCTCAACTTCACGACCACCAACCTTACCGTCATCCGGACCAAACCCCGGCCGGTCTCGTTTTGTGCTAGTGCATGGGGCCGGCCACGGCGCATGGTGTTGGTACAAGATCATACCCATCTTAAAATCACACGGTTACAACGTAACCGCGATCGATCTCGTATCTTCTGGGATAAATCTGCAGTCACCGGATGATCTCCGGTCGATATCGGATTATATCGAACCATTGATCGGCCTAATAGAATCTCTAGAAGAAGGTGAGAGGGCGATTCTTGTGGGCCATAGCTTGGGTGGCCTCGCCGTTTCGAAGGCCATGGAAATGTTTCCGGGTAAGGTTCATATGGCTGTTTTCGCCACTGCTCTCATGCCTGGCCCCAACTTCAACTTCACTTCTCTTTCCCAAGGGGTACGTGTACGTCTATGTTCATATGATATAAGCCAGTTCAATTTATTTTATGTTTTTAGTAATTTTAATTTTAATGGTTGGTGATTAATCGTCTGAATTATATGTTGTTTTTCAATTTAATTTAAATTATCTTCTTGGTTTAGCCAATGGTTTTTTTTTTGTAAATATCAGATATATGCAATAGAATATAGTGTAATTAGTCAAATATATAATCATATAAGGAAAGCAACAGCTCGTGAAAAAGTATTTCAAAATATATTTTGTTATTGGAATATTTCACAATCTAAGAGAAAGACATCACACATGAAAATGAAATGCTGATAGGGTCAAAGAAATTTGGCCTATAAATTAGTAGAAATGTCAATGCAATATCTGATTATATAGTTATATATAATGCATTTACTATTAGTGAACCTATATATATATATATATATATTATTTGACCATAAATAAATTAAATTTGGTAAATGGAAAAATTATACCATATAGGTTGACAAAATTGTTCATTTTTAAAATATTCTACATAGGCATGGATTAACTATATTCGATTTATAATTAATTCGGATTCACTTATTTCGGGTTTTGAAAATTTATAACTAAATAATTATTTTGTTTTAACGGTTCGATTATGATTCACTCTAGTCCAATTATATCTAATTAAAATTGTAACAAAATAAAAATTCGGTTAGTTCAATTCGATATAGTAAATAAAACAAAATTTAGAATATTCATGAAGAAAATGTTAAAGACCGCGCTTTAATTATATATCATACTTATAAAATTATATAAACAATCTCGTTATAATAATTTTTCTAATTAGATATAATATATATTGTGTATTAATTGATTATACATGAGTGGATGAACAATTTTATTCGATTTTGGTAAATTTGGATTCAGTTTATTCGGTTACGATTAATTCGGATTTCGAAAATTTATAGCCCAATAATATTTAATTTTAAATGATTCCAAGTACAAGTATAAATCAGTTTGTTTGGTTCGGTTTTCAAATAGCCGGCCTATCCCTAATTCTATCTACACTTCAAATGTAATTTTTGCGATTTTATGGTCGCGTAAATAATAATTTGATATGACGATAAAATATGTTTTAATTATTAAAAATAGGAAACCGCATTTAGTTTTTTTAAAAAATTATCAAATTACCTCCAATTTTTGTATTGAGAATCACAAAAATACTCATGATAATTTAAAATTTTAAAAAAATCATTTTTAATTTTTTATAGAATTATTAAAAAAATTAGAAACTTTAGATTCAATTATCGACGGATAAGGGAATATTTTTTTACGGATAATCAAAATTATAGTTACATGATTAGATTTCACAATGTTACCACTTTTCTTACACAGATTTTTTAAAATTTATTTATTTATTTCATTTTGAAAGTTGGTAAGATGGCAAGCTCCTTTATTGGACCTGAGGTTTGTATTTGGAGACGGGCCCGACAAACCTCCCACTCTTTTGGATACTAAAAATTATGTCTTAGTAGATATTTGTAACAATTAAAGAATTTTTATTTCCAAGTTACTTGTGAACTAAGCAACTCAATGTATTGGCATCCAAATACATAAGATCTTGGTCTACTTATTTTATAATCGTCGGTTCATTTATAAAATTTATAACTTTGAATTATTCACCATCAATCATACCATAATATAATGGGTTATCTTTACAATCAAATTGAGCATAATAAAAAAAAAATGCCATCTTGATTCGCTAACTTACTCTTTCCATTGGTGGTCCATTATCCATCGCACTAAATTTCTACAACTTTAGCCCTAAGGAGGTAAATTATATGCTTCCACCATTCATAGATTATATAATTATATTTTCTTACATTAAATGGTCTTTGCTCTTATTAACTGTGTGGGAAATATAGTTTTTTTTTCTTTCATAAAAAAAATCTGAAATATTACAAATATTTCTGTTTCACAATCCATATAAATAAAAATTTGATCGGCCTTATATCTTTTGGTTCATACTTGTAACCAATCGTACAAATACATTATAACATTTTCACAAGTTCATAAGAAATATAATTTCTTTTTCTTTTTCCATATAAAATATCTGAAAGTTTTACTTTTTTTATGATATATATATTTTTTTTCAATATCCTTTATAACCATATATCTTTCTTTTTTAATTCACTATATCCGTTAAAAATTTTGAACATATTTTGATTGCCAAGATATGAAGCAAAGCATATACTGCAATCAAATATTTTCTAACGAAATTTCAACAGATAGATTTGTTACAAAATCCATTGAAATTTTATTGATTATCCGTTGTACATTTTTCAAAAGACGTTTTCATCAAGAATATCCATTGAAAAACCGTTGTTTTTTAAGAAAAAATCATATATAAAAACCTAAACTTTTACAAAAAAATCTAGATAAGTATTTGAACTATAACATTTCTGTATAAATACCTTAATTTTTTAAAAATCTTATATAAATATCTAGATTTTTAAATTTTTTTTAAATAAATCCAAAGTTAAGATATTTCTCGAATAAAATTAATTGATGCTATTAATGATTTTTGTGTTTATTTAGAAATATTTTCAAATGTTTAGGCATTTTTCTAGAATTTTAAAAAATTCAGGTATTTATATGAAAATTTTATATTTTAGGTATTTATTTAGGATTTTTGTAAAAGTTTAAACATTTAAATGTTATTTTCCCTTTTTTTAGTGTTTGTAGATTTCAATACCCTTTATAAACATAGCCACAATTTCCGATTTCGGATTTTGCACATATCTTTCATCACATCCCTACTATACATTTGATTGACATCATATGTTTTGGTTCATATTTATAACCAATCTTGCAAAAACATTCCAACATTTTCATATATATTCATAGGATATCGAATTGGCAACACTGCTAGTTCGGCCTCAACGAATCTTTAGCAACAAAGACATCGACGAAAATATAGTGCTCACGAGAAAGCGATACGGATCGGTCAATCGGATTTTCGTGGTTTCGGAGAAAGATGTCACATTTGTTAAAGAGTTTCAACTATGGATGATGAAGAACAACCCTCCGAATCAAGTAGAGTATATAAAGGATTCTGATCATATGATCATGATTTCCAAGCCGTTGGATCTTGCACATCGTCTCTTATCTCTTGCCAAGAAGTTCACTTGAAAACTGATCCTTGCTTCTTTTTTTCTGCTTGCTTATTATTCGGTCATGCAAATAATGTGTTGTATTGTTTTCCTTCTTTTACTTGAGAGAGTGTGTATCATTAGTTTTCGCAATTTAAAATAACCATCCAATAATAAATACATACCTATAAATAACCATGCTTTTGATATTTTAAATATTATATATGTATAATATGTAAAAAAAAAGAACCTTGTCTTTAAATATATAATAATTTAGGACAACCAATTTCTATTCTCGAGCAACTCAAGGGCTTCTGGTTGTGCTGTCTCTTCTTTATTACAAGCAAGATATTCCATACCTTGTCTCCAAAACCCCACGTGGCAAATCAGGCCAAAGAATTAAAGAGATAAATTTAAAATAAAAATAATAATAATAATTCAGGAGAGGAACCCAACAAGAGGAACGTGAACGGCGGAGTAATTACTCCGGCCACCGTTCACGGCGAAAGAAGGCGACGTATCTCGCCGGGAAAAGGCTCCCTCGACCGCATCGGCCACGGCAGCGACGAAATCTATGGCCAACTTTATCAGCTCGATGCAAATCTCCAATCTTTGAGTCACCATGATGCTGATTCTTGCTTTCAAGAGCAGAGAAAATAATTATTTCTTGGTGCGCTTTTAGGATTTTTTTTCCCCTCTCACTTCTATTTTCCGCGTCTCGATTTATCTATGTCTTAACATGCAAAGCCGCTACATATACACAGGTATGTATGTATACATATATAGATACAGAGTCGGTATATAGATATATACAATACAATTATTGCAGTATGTGGATGGAGTTAAGATATGGGTCGACATAACGACGCGGCAGAAAAAAACATGTGAGCAAAAGTTTTAAGGTGGTGTCTTTGAAAGATGCTTATGTTGCCTTTGGTGTATGCGAAGGGCCAAAGTGTTGTAGGGGTTACTTATTTAACATATATGTAGCGATATATCTCTATGCCTAATCATTTTCTTTACACACAATACAAGGGTGTATATATATGTGTGTATGTATATATATGTGTCATGCTGCCATATACGATAATGTGACATACTAACCATAAAAGGACGCTGGTTTTATATATATATAGGCATAGACAGATGGTTTAATGGTATTAATTGATTACAAAAAATAGTATTAATTATTTACATTAATGTACACAATTAATGTTTCCTATAATAATTTTTTGAAATACGCCATTACTCGTATAGGAAGGATAGGTTTCTTTGTGTAAATATCCAGGTTAAGAAGTGGTTGGTACTTTGAGTTCTCAAAACTAATCAATCGCTTAAATGAAATTTTAATTTTAAGTTATTTAATTGACAATATATCAAAAATACCATTCAGATGATAAAGACTTTCAACCATATTCCTAAAATATCCAGAATTTCCAAATGATTGTCATTAATATTAATTAAAAAATAGTTATCATCCAGAAATTTTTTTTATAAAGAAAACATAATAACTATCCCAAAAAAAATTTATAAACAAAATTAATATTATATTGATATCATCTTTGATGATGATACTAGTCATAATCTCAAAACAAAAAAAAAAAGTGTAATCCTAAATAATATTGTTGAAATAATTTATAGAATCACTTATCAAAATTCCAAATATTATGAAGAATAAAAAAGAAAAATAAATGGAATCAAAATAGATATAAAAAATCAGCGGCAAAAATTAATAAAAATATTCGAACAAAAATGTATCAACGAGATAAATAGATTAATAGAAGAAAAATATAGAATTATTTCTAAAAACCAACTAGGATACTAAAAGACAAAGAGAAAATAAAAGAAATAAATAAGAAAACAGATGGAATAATTGATTTACAAGAAATAATAAATTAGAAACGAAAAAACTATACAAATTAAAAGAATACATAAAAAAGTAATAAAATGATTCAATAAAATATATATTAAAAACACGTACGAGAATTAAAAGAAATATTTTTTTTTGATAACGGTAAATATATTAAATCAAAAAAATGTTCGTGTACAAACCGACATAATGACGAAACCAGCCCCTAAGATATCATAAACCATCATAATGACGAAACCGACATAAAGATATATGTAGTTAACACTTCAGAATAGATCGGATAGGAGAAGTAATAGATAACCACTCGTCCTCAAAAGAGGTAGTATGTGTAGAAGAACACAGCTGCCTCGAGATGATAATGTCTCGCACCAGTCTGTCAAGAGTTGAGCGAATCTTCCCAACCGTGCATGACTCTCGCCTGAAGATGCACGCATTCCGTTCCTTCCAAATGAGATAAGTTGTTGCTCCCGGAAGTGACTAGCCAGAATCCGTCGCCGCTGTCTTGACATTTGCATACAAAGGGATATTAAATAGTCCGGGACCAGTCGAACCAACAATATTGTTTGAATTAAAATAACTAATGATAAAAACGAGTGAAATATATACACAAATAACTACCTATATTATACACAAACAGTTTCATCATGAAGAGTACATAGCTTCTCTCGAATGAAATGATTTCATTCTAAAGAACTCTCGGACGAAAATAAAATTTCCGAACGAAACAGTTTCATCCTGAAGAGTTTCCAAATGAAAATGGACTCTCTATAATGAAACAGTTTTATCCTATAGAACAAGTTTTTTCTTAGAAAATATGTTTTCCATCTTGGAGGTTTTAGGAGATGTTAATACAATATAGAAATTAGACAATAAAGTTGAATGTATTTTTTATAAAATTTCATACGAAATATAGTTTGTAAATGATGGAAAAAATGTATACGTCTCCAATCTCTCTCCAAAATTGACATATTTATGCAAATTTTCTCAATAAAAAACATAGTAAAAATATAGAATTTATTTATCTTTAGAGAGAAGGAGATGACATTATATAAAAACTACTTTTATTTTGTTACATAGATTTCAGACCATATCCTTCTTAACTTTTTTATGTGATCAATATGATTAATATGATCACCATATAAGTTTTGAACGGTTTGATCGGTAACAACCACTATATAATTTAAACGATGTGATCAGTATTATGACCATCAGATAGGTCATGAAGATCATACTGATCGTAAAAAAAAATATAAAAGGGTATGATATGAAATCTATATAATATAGTAAGTGTAATTTTTATAATGAGCCAAAGGAGAGAATAATATTTTAAGAAAATGATAAAACTCATATTAACATAAATTACTAGTATGATAAAAAAAATTAAATATTTAATATGAACCACATAAATTATTGTACCAATCTAACCATATTATTTATTATTCTGAAAAAGTATTTCAATGTACATTTTAATTGTAGATTTTATGAATCGTAAGTGTAATTGTTTTTCAAAACATGTGAAATCTCGCATTTATTTATTTATTTTTTAAAAAGGAGTTGATAAGTTAGCCGTTAAAATTTTGAAATGAGCAAGTATTCTGAATTACGATATTACCCTCATGACTTTCTAAATATTACGGAAAGCCCTTTCGTAATTCAAATTCGAACGCCGCTACAAATCTCGGTGTCTGAAAAGTGAAAGAGAAATCAGATGCAATCTCAGTCGTCCGTTTTTTAGTCTTCTCACTTTTTTTCATCCATTTCTGACTCCATCTTCGGAGCTCAGGCTCTCACAATTGAGAGTGAGAGAGAGAGAGAGAGAGAGAGAGAGAGAGAGAGAGAGAGAGGGAGATTGGGGATTTCTGAGCTAAAAAATTCTTCAGTTCTTCTTACAGGTGACATTTCGTTTCTATTTAGCAAATCCGACGAGTTTTAAGTTTCACTATGATTCTAAGTTTGTGTTTTTCCATATTGGGTTTGCGTATTTTGCTGATTTCCTGGCTTCTGTACCGAATTTCTTTAGAATGTTGAGGGATTTCAAGTTTCTTCGACGAAATTCGGGCCAGAACGAAGAAATCGAGAATGTCCCAGTGAATCTCCGAGAGTCGATGTTGTCTCAAATGAGCAACGATTCCTCTTCATCTATTCCATTGCCGAGAGCTCCACTGAATTCAATCCAAGACCCACTGATGAACCCGAAACCCGAAAAGGAATCTCGGAGTAAGATCGAACGAACACCTACGAAGCCCAGAGCCAAAAACCCTGATCCTGCATTGCCTCTAAAAACGCCAGATCGGCAAAAGTCAGCCAATTTCTCGAGAAGCCAATTCAGGTGGGGAGAGAAAGGTGATTCTAGCTCAAACACTAATGTGGGTTCGTTGAACATGACTCCTAAAACCACTAGAGTCGTCGGGAGAGCAAATTCGGGCTATTCTGAGACGAATTCCACACAGAGCACGCCCACAAAGAGCATCTCAAAGCCACCAGCTTCAGGTTACAGGGGAAGGGTTGATGGTTCAGGTCCAGTTCGGGTTGGGGGCAATGCCTCATCATACAGAGGGATGTCTGGTTCTTCTGGACATGTCTCAACGGTCATTAACAGTGTCGAAGTTCCTCACTTTGATCTCAAGGAGGATCCATCATTTTGGATGGACCACAATGTACAGGTAACAAATCATTGTTGTTATCGTATAGTTTGTTTTCTAGTAATTAGATATTTCATTTTTGCACTGAGTTCCTAATTTTGTTTCAAGTTAATGTCTTTTTCCATAAAGAACCTACTGAATGGATCATTTAGTGAATGAAACATCTCCAACTGATGTTATTTCCACGTATATGGAAACTATTGAAAAATTTGGTGACACTGTTTTCGCTTTTCCTCTTTAAATGTATTTTAGATTCTTATACGTGTCCGTCCGCTGAATACAATGGAGAAGAGTACAAATGGATACAACAGGTGCTTAAAACAGGAAAGTTCTCAGATCATAACATGGGTTGGACAACCAGAAACACGATTCATGTTTGATCATGTGGCTTGTGAAACAATTGACCAGGTAATATTCAGAAAAGTAATGAATCTGAAAAGTCCCTTTTCTGAACATTTTATTGAGTTCTGCTTCTCAATATAAACTTTGCAGGAAACACTTTTCCGGGTTGCTGGTTTGCCGATGGTGGAAAATTGCTTGTCTGGCTACAACAGCTGCATTTTCGCTTACGGCCAGGTATATTCATCTTATAACTTAGAGGTGGATTGGCATCTTATGTAGGCCATGGTTGCTCAGCAACAATACCTTTGAGTTAGGTTAAACCTTCGAGTGCTGTCTGGAGAATTCTTATACGTTAAGACCCTTTCTAATGAACAAAGATTTGAATTGTTTGAAAGAATTCACCGGTTGTCCATTTTAGGTAAGTTGGTGATGATATCCTTGTTTTAATTGAAAATTTATGCATATACTCTGGCCTTTTCAAGCAAAGAAGCCGAAATTCGTAACAAGGTTATACTCAGATGGTTTATTTAAGTGTCCAGAATGTGTTCATTCAAAATAATTTGGGAAGGAAAGACAAGGTTATCGTTCTTTTTCTTTCAAGATTAGGTTGATAATTTGATGATATTTTTCCTTTTTTGTAATTATGCAGACAGGAAGTGGGAAAACCTATACAATGCTTGGTGAAGTCGATGAATTAGAAGTGAAACCAAGTCCCCACAGAGGAATGATGCCTCGGATATTCGAATTTTTATTTGCAAGAATACAAGCTGTAACCTTCCTGTGATCTTGCTTCTTCCATTTCTTTCTCCGGCATACTAACCATGGCTAATTGATTCTTTCCACCATGTTCACCTGGCAGGAGGAAGAAAGCAGAAGAGATGAGAGACTAAAGTATAATTGCAAATGCTCTTTCCTTGAAATTTACAATGAACAAATTACAGACCTTCTTGACCCATGTTCAACAAATTTACAGGTATCTTTTGCAATTTTGTTCATGCACATGTCCAAAACTTCTGTACTTAGTTTCTTATGCTTTCTCACTCTCTTCTAGCTCCGGGAGGACATTAAGGAAGGTGTATATGTGGAAAATCTCACTGAGTATGAAGTTCAGAGTGTTCAAGGCATCTTAAAGCTTATATCTCAGGTACTAATCATTTTCTGTCTGCCAAAAGACATGTTCTGCATTTCCGCCTTCCTATTTTTCTTGTCTGGATTCTTATTTAGTTTATGGTATGTGAAATCAATACTATGTTACATAGGGTTCTTTAAATAGAAGGGTTGGAGCCACAAATATGAACAGAGAGAGCAGCCGGTCGCATAGTGTCTTTACATGTGTGATAGAGAGTAGGTGGGAAAATGACTCGACAACAAACTTGCGTTTTGCCAGGCTGAACCTGGTTGATCTTG
Organism: Tarenaya hassleriana; assembly: GCF_000463585.1. Classification (NCBI taxonomy): domain Eukaryota; kingdom Viridiplantae; phylum Streptophyta; class Magnoliopsida; order Brassicales; family Cleomaceae; genus Tarenaya; species Tarenaya hassleriana. The sequence continues at coordinate 32,759 of NW_010971205.1, read as the reverse complement.
CCGGATCAGAGAGGTAACCACTGTACTTCAGCTTGGTTTTGAGCCTTTTGACATAAAAGCCTCTTCTTACATTGTTTCCTCTATTAACAGGCAGAAAACTTCTGGTGCTGAGGGTGAACGTCTGAAAGAAGCAGCTAACATCAATAAATCCTTGTCCACATTAGGGTAACTCAGCGATATCAGAATGCTTTTTCCATTAACTAATGAAATTATTATATATATATATATATTATATATATATATATATATCTGCTTTTCATAGTTTGTGATAGTAGCTTCATTGACACGTTATTGATGGCAGACATGTAATCATGGTTCTCGCGGATGTTGCTAATGGGAAACCAAGGCATATTCCATATCGTGATTCGAGGCTTACGTTTCTTCTTCAGGTCATCTCTTAGTTAATTGCCTTTCTTTTACCCTGAAATTGCTGAAGTACCTTCATGATTTCATATCAGCCATTCTTTATCCTGCAGGACTCATTGGGTGGGAATTCTAAAACAATGATCATTGCGAATGCCAGCCCTTCGATCAAGTACGTTTATATATTTTTGTATATTTTTACATCGATGTGCATGGTCATGATAATACCCTCAGTCTACAATTTTGCTGGTTTTCTCTTATGTTCTACTTCACAGCTGTGCAGCTGAGACGCTAAACACACTCAAATTTGCTCAAAGAGCCAAGCTAATCAAGAACAATGTAAGCTTTTTGTTAAAAATTCCTACTATCATCATAAGAAACACAGAGGGGGATTTTTTTTTCATGACTATACTTTCAATGATATTTGTTTTTAAATCGGATAGGCCGTGGTAAATGAGGATTCCACTTGGGATGTCATGGCACTGCAACACGAAATCCGACTTCTAAAGGTTCTACATATAAAGTTAGTTTCCAATGCTTTGTACTTGTGCCAGCACAAAATCTAAAACCGAGAGCTTTTTGAAACAGGAAGAACTGTCCCTTCTCAGGCATCAGAATGTCTCCAGGGCATTGTCGTTTGGATCAGCAAGAAGCAATGTTGTAGAAGTTCAAACCTGTCTTCTGTCATGTGGTATGAATGAGACAGGGAATCAACAGACTGATGATTTGAATGTCTATGAATCAGGAGGTTCTCTAAGGATGTCCAGAAAGCAGGTAAACAAAGCTTTGAGAAACATCCAAAATTCTTGAGTGTTATTGAGATTTTATTTCTCTCAGCCTTGAGGAATGGGATATAAATGCTAGCAAGCAAACCTCATTTTACTAAAACTTTCTATCTGTCAGTTCAAGTCTTTGGAAAAAACACTTGCTGGTGCACTGAGAAGAGAACACGTGGCAGATGCTTCAATCAAGAAGCTTGAAGCTGAGATTGAACAACTGAACCGTTTGGTAATTCCTTTTCCCCAAACCTGCAGCTATTTGTTGATTCTGTTCCAGGCAATGGCAGAATTGCTCATGCTACTACTTTCCTTAGGCTCGTCAAAGAGAGGAAGATACTAGGAGCACAAAAATGATGTTGAGGTTTCGGGAAGACAAGATACGGAAGCTGGAATCACTTCTTGGCAATCATATATCTGCAGATTCCTTCCTGCAGGAAGAGAATAAAGTGTTGTCCGAAGAAATTCAGCTTCTTCAAGCCAAACTTGATAAAAACCCTGAAGTGACTCGCTTTGCATCAGAAAATATAAGGCTTCTGGAACAACTTAGAAGGTTGTATATCATTTGCAGTTGTCTAAGATCCCAATAGACGATTACATTTTTCCTAATTTCGTTGTTATGTTACTTTACAGATTTCAAGAATTCTACGAGGAAGGCGAGAGAGAAATTCTATTGGATGAAGTCTCAAATCTCCGAGATCAGGTTCTCGTTTAATGTAGTTCAATATCAAGGTACTCTTTCACTTTTCTTGTCCTTTGTCCTACTTAACAATGTCTTTTGTGTTTACAGCTCCTACAATTTCTCGATGGAAACTCTGTCTGGCACGAACAACCTGATTTTCAAAAGCAGTCACAGGTTAGATCCATGATCTTCTTTAAAGCTACAAACCCTACACAATATTTTGTTCCAACTAAACGTCGAGTTGTATCTGAAACAAAGCTATATGTTGATTTGTTCTTTTGAGATCCATATGGGATTATTCCGTTTGTGGGGTCTTTTTGTCAACAGTGTGTGCTTTTTATTTTGTTCTTATAGTAACTTCCATGCTGCAGGACGCTTCATGTATCAGCAAAGAAGATAGTTCTTTGAATGATGAGGTTGATTACACTTTTCTTTTTCTGCAGCTCTGATCCTGTTGCCGTTTGAATATAACTTGAAGTGTCAAATTCATTTTTATGTTTTTGTTGCAGTTGAAAAATGCCCTTTCTGAACTTGAGGAGTGCAGGAGTCATCTTGGCTCCTGCCTGGAAGAGAATGCAAAACTAAGCAGGTAAGGAAATCTGATCAAGAATTCTTGCCAGCTTTTCTTGTTTCATTGTAAAAGAATTCAGAATTCAGATTGTAATTTCATTTTCTCTATCCTTGTGATATGATTTTTATTTCACCCATCTTGTTCAGAGAAATCCGAGATCTACAAGCCATGATCAGCAATATCAAGGCTTGTACACCTGATGAAGATGAAAAATTGAAAACAACAAAGGTATGGGCAGTAAGAAAACCATTTCTGCAGATCTGGTTTACTAATTTGTGTACTCATCTTAGTCCTTGCTTCTGCATGTTACTATTAGACCTTCCCGCTCACAAATGGTTACCTCCGGAAATGAATGCAGGCCTTGTTTGAAACTCAAAATGCTGAGATACAAGAATCACTTGCTGGTCATCAGATCAGTCACGAAGAAGAAATCATCAAACTGCAGCTTGATTTTGATATTCTCAAAATTATACTTGATGAGGAAAGAATGAAGCGTGTAGAAGCCGAGAAACAAGCAATGATTTTCAAACAAGATCTGCTGGAGTTGAAGGGCCAGCTTCTTATGATGAGCAAGCAGCAGGATAATGCAAACTGTGATCTGCAGGAGGCAAAGTCTGTCATTGAAGCTCTCGAGTCACAAAATGTTTTATCTATCCAAGAAATAGAAGACCTGGGGAAAAATACTGACCATTATCTTGAGCTAATCAAGAAACAAGGGTTTGAGATCACAGAGATGAAGGCCAAACAGTGCAATGAGTTGAAAGATAATCCTCCGGAAAACTACACAATGGATACAAAGTTCAAGAAGATGCAAGAATCTCTAGAGAAAGCCCGGAGATTAAACGCATTGTACAAGAGTGATATTCGTTCAAAGACTTCCAGTGACAAAGACATGGATGAAGTTCACAGGCAGGCTGAAGCTGCCACAGCTGAAGTGATCATCTGTTTGCAGAATGAGCTTGAAGTTCTTCAGAAGGAAGTTGAGGAATTCCAATCAAAAGAGACAGCTAGTCAAAAGCAGGTAATGCTTTTGGAAACTCAGGTGGTGGAGCTGCAAGATAAATTACGAGATATGACTGAGGATAATGACCTGTTGGAAGAAAATTTACAAGAAAAAGATACAGAACTACAAATCTTATCTCATGAAGTAGAAATTCTTACATCTGAGCTGGAAGAAATTTTGCTGAATGGGAATGAAGCCCTTGCTGATGCATGTAGTCAGGTTGATCTAATCTCAAGCTCCTTCCCAGAGAAAAGGGTATGGATATCTGAACAGGTTGGGGGACTAGCACGAGTGGTTTGTGAAAAGGAATTAATGATTGAAGATCTTCAAAGTTGTTTGGAGGATGCTAATAACAAAAGATATGATGTGGAGTCTATGTTGAAGTCACTAAGAGGGGCAGCACTTGTAATCAATGAAGCACATCAGAGAGAGTGCGAGGAAAAGGAGAGGCAGATTCTCCTTCTGAAATCACAGTTGAACACTAAAACAGAAAGTGTATCAAGGCTTCAGGAGAACCTGAAGATGGCTGAAAGTAAGATTTATGAAGCATCACATTGTGCAACAGCTGCTCTAGTTGTTGTCAGTCGATATTCGCACGTAGCTGATGCTCAGACCTGTGAGCTGAACCAAAAGGATTCTCAGCTTAAGAAATCTGCTGGAGAAATCCTCTCCCTGAGGAAACAAGTAGAAGATTTGGAAGTAACCTGTAATGAATTTAAAAGGAATCTCCTAGAGGCAGAGAAGCATGCATATGCAATGGAACAAAATCTCGAAAACATCAAAGAGAGTGAAATTTTGAGGATGAATGAAAAACTTTCCGAGCTTAAAGGTGGCATATCAGGGGTCAGATCATGCATGAGCATGTCTCATGAGCCTGACAAATATGGTAAGGAAAAAGATTCATTAGCATCTCCAGCTCACAGCGATGCAGAACAGGTGAGCTTCTGCTTCTCTTTCTGTTCATGATAATTCACGTTTTTTATATATAGTAATACAAATTATTATAACAAATGCTCCTTTATTGGAATTTATTTCATATAGGAAACGAGAAAGGATGTATGTGTCTCTTCTTGTACAGAGAAGAAGACCCCACACAACAAGCAAATGCAGTCGGCGAAAGTTAGCAACAAGGCGGCTAGCGGGAGAGACGAAACGATTCTACTACTAAAAGGAGAATTGGAGTCTGCTTTTGGAAGTTTACAGGAGTTTCAATTTAAGATGGTCAAACTTCAGAGTGAAAAGGAAGAGCTAAGGTTGTCCGAGCAAAGAAGCATTAGTAGCTTAAAAGATGTAACAGCTCAGATTCTTAACCTAGAAAGTGCCATGAATAACATGGAAGAGCAATACAAGAGCAAGATGGAAGTCACAGACCACAAAGTCAAGGTAAGTGCCTGCTCATCCCTTCTCAAAGATACAAGACAGACTTATAATTTTATCTATTACATTCATGTTCAAAATCAGGGAATTTCCTGTTCCATTTTTTTTCTTAATTTTTAAATTTATTATATAGGCTTTGGAGCATGAATTTGCTGAGATGAAGATACTAGCTGACCAGGAAGATGCAGAAAACTTGTGTATTCTTACCAAATTCGAAGAGGCTCAATTTGTCATCAAAGAAGCCGATACTATGATCAATGAACTGGTAATAGCAAACGAGGAGATGAAGCTTGATCTGGAAAGACACAAGAAAAAGGAAATCACCTTGGTCAGTGAGAGAGACGTCTTAGTTGACAAGCTACATGGGTTGGAATCTAAAAATGTACAAGAAAAGGAGAAATTTGAGAAGCTAGAGAAGCAACTCGAGTTAAGTTTCATGGAGACAAACATTCTCATGGATGAGCTTGAAGCTATCATCAGAAAACTACAAGATGACTCTTCCAAGGCCTTACTAGGTATAGGCTGTGAATTCTCCGACATAAAATCTTGGATTTCAGAAACAAGGTCGGCTAGATTGTTCCTTGAGGATATCTGGTCAGAAATAATAATGAAAGATTGTGCATTTTCTGTTCTACATCTTTGCCACACAGGAATTCTGTTAGAAACAGTTGTCGGGATGAATACGGAAAATGGTCTGCTTCACCATGGCCTGAGTGAATCAAACTCAGCCATAGCTGAACTGAGAGAGAACAATCTAAAGTTAAGAAGGGAGCTGGAGATGTGTAGAACTCTCAGGAGAAAACTACTGGCTGACATAAAGAAAGGTTTTGAGAGAATTTCAAGAAAAGAAGAAGAAACTAATCAGCTCGGTTCAAGATTAAGCACTTTTGAGCTGAATATTTCAGGTTTACAGCAACAGGAGGAGCTGATGTTGCAAAGGTCTAATAGCATTGGCTCTGAACTAGCTGATTTGATGAAGGAGTTGGATTTCAGCAATAGGAACCTAGCATCAACTCTCTTTGATCAAGAATTGCGTCTAAAAGACCAAGATCATTTCTTTGACACAGAGATGCAGTTTTATCTGATGGAGTTTTGCTCAAAGGATGTTGCGTCACTTGTTCTAGCACTAACGCTAGAAGAGAGTTTTTCCAGCATAGCGGTTGCTGGAAGAGAGCTTCTTCGTCACCATGCTGCCATTGAGAATCATAAGGAGGAGCTCTTTGTTTCCCATGTAGAGAACCAGCTAAAAGAACTTTGTCTGGTTGATAATGAATTTGAGACAGGTTTACTGAAACAAAAGCTGGGGGAAGCACTGGGCAAGGTTGAAGGTCTATCACTGGATTTGAATCACAGTGAACAAAAGATTATTGACTTGAAAGAAGCAAACGAGGCATACAAAGAAAGGGTTATCCTTTTTGAGTCTTGTATTGCCAACCTACAGAATGATTTACAGATGAAATCTTCTGAACTCAACAGTCTTGAGCATTTGCAGATTGCCACTAAGGAAGAACTGGAAGTCAAAGTAAGGGAAGAAAAGTTTAAAGACCTAAGTACCACGAGGTTGTGCATTGCCAAATGTGAAGATCTAGCTGAATCCTTAAATATTAGAGCTAGTGGGGTGGTTGTCAAATTAAGTGGAGATGGTCTGGTTATTTTTGACAAAATGTTTCAACTGATCTGCGAAAGTGCCGATAAGACTAGCAAACTTGTTGCTGAGGTTGAATCATTGCAACTTGACATTCAGGAGATATTATCTGATAATATGAGCCTCCATGATGAGCTACTCAGGAAAGATGAGGTTATAAAGGGATTATCTTTCGACCTCAGCCTTCTACAGGAATCGGCTTCCAATTCCAGGGACCAGAAAGATGAAATTGAGGAAATACTGGCTCATGTTGAAGCTTTAGAAGAGAAGCTCGCTTCCAAGTCATGTGAACTTGATGAGGCTATTTCTCGTACCCAGATGCTTGAAGGTCAATTGCTAGAGAACAGAGAAGTAATTTGTGATCTTGAAGCAGATATTGCAAAGGAAAGAGAATACCAGGAAACACTCTCAAGGGAGAATGAGGGGTTTAGAGATAAAGCTGGAGAGGCATTCAGGTTAAAATGTTCACTGGAAGAAGAGTTGATTGAGACAAAGAAGGTGTCAGAGAGCTTGGAGATAGAACTTGTTGAACTAAGCGATGCTCTCAGACAAATGAATGGCACGGTTGAGATGATGCACATCAAATTGGATGAGGCCACTGATGAAAAAGATAACCTCAGAGAAGAGGTCCTTTATTTGAAAGAGGAATTCGGGAAACTGAAAGCGGAGGCTAAAGAAACCGAGATGAGATACATTGAAGCCCAAGAGGTAGACAACAAACAGACATCGACAGAGTGTATCCCAATTTCCAAACCTTGTGCTTGATCAATATTTCCAACAACTTGTTTCTAAATGTGTGAGCAGATAGCAGAAGCAAGAAAGATATATGCCGACGAGAGAGAACAAGAAGTGAAACTATTAGAAGAGTCAGTTGAGAAACTCGAGTATACGGTGAATCTACTGGAAAACAAGGTTAGAACTAGTATTGTGTTTCATTCAATAACAACCTCAAATCATCTTGATCAGTATGTCTCATAGTGGTATTTCATTTAGGTTGACGTCATCAAAGGCGAAGCTGAAAGACAACGTCTGCAAAGGGAGGAGCTAGAGTCGGAATTTCAAACCATAAATCAGCAGATGAGAAATGCTATGAATACTAATGCTGAAATGAGAAGGTTGGTAAAAGTCAGGCAATCCTCTTTAGCAGAAACTTCAAGCCCCTGTACGGAAACATCAAGTACCTCAACTACTCATTTAATGCTTTTGTTTTGTTAAAAGGCTTTTAGACAAAAAACAAAAGGATCTTGAAGAAGCTTTGAATCTTATAAAAATGCTTGAGAGAGACATGGCTGACCAAACAACCGAGGTAGATTTTTGCTATCCAATAATCTTGAATTTGAACCCGGAACATAATTTGTATTTCGTCTCAAAATTTCTGATGATATATGCTTATTTTGCAACAGATTGCTCAGCTGAAAGTCCACATCTCAGAACTTACATTGCATGCAGAAGCTCAGGCTGTAGAATACAAAAAGAAGGTAAGTTGGCCCCTTGTAGATTGATAACTTCAATATTTGGCCTTAGAATATGTCTGAATCATTTTTTCTGCAGTTTAAGGAATTGGAGGCAATGTCTGAGCAAGCAAAGCCAGAAAGCCATGTTTCTCATTCCACGAGTTGTTCATCAAGTAAAACTTCAGCAAAACCTAGGGGTTCGGGCTCCCCTTTTAGGTGCATTGGGTTAGGGATGGCACAACAGATGAAATCTGAGAAGGATGAGGAGATTGCTGCTGCAAGGCTAAGAATTGAGGAGTTGGAATCTGAAGTTGCAACCAGACAGAAAGAGGTAACATGAAAAAAACATTATGTTGTATGTTCCGTGAAAATTTCTGCATCTATAGTTTTCATATTGCAAAATATTCTACAAGGTAAGGTTTGCCTATAATACACCCTTTTGGTGGAACACTTCCCCGTACCCTGCTCAACGGAAACGCTTTGTGCACAGGACTGCCCTATAGTTTTCATATCGATTTCATTTTCTTCCAGATATTCTCCTTGAATGCAAGATTTGCCACGGTGGAGAGCATGACCCATGATGTTATTCGAGATTTATTAGGAGTCAAACTCAATGTGACAAATTGTGCAGTAAGTATTTAATGTCTTGTTCATGTTGCTTATTTCTTGATTTTTGTTTTTAGTTTTGTTGATGAAAGATACGTATCATTGCATGGCTTATATTTACATGTTCTTGAATCTCTGAAGAAACCTATTTCATCACTCAAACCAGTGAATAGTTACTGAACACTTTTATGAATTTCTCCTATCTTCTGCTGTTGTTTCATATAGTCGCTCTTGGATAATCACCAAGTGCTGAAGATTGCAGAGAAGGTCCAACTTGATAATTCGGATTCACAACAAAAGGTAATCATTAGCGGGTAAAAAGAAGAACCTGTTGACATTTGCTACCAAGTTTCTCTTGTCCTGAAAATTGGAATATGCAGGACAATGAGGTCTCTAAGCTAAAGAAGCAACTCAATGAATATATCGAGGAAAGGCAAGGGTAAGAAAATGATGCTTTTCCTTCTCGGCTTATCCAAAGACTTTGTCCAATCATTATCATATTCTAATTACAATGTCTCATTTGCAGATGGATAGAGGAAATCGAGAGAAAACAGGCAGAGTTAGTAGCTGCAGAGATAGAGCTCGAGAAACATCGCCAACATGAACAGCTGTTCAAGAAAGAAAACGAACTTTTGAAGGTTGGGAAATTAGGAACTTTGGCCTCCAATTTTCGGTTTTACTACTATGCATATTACAAAGTGAATGGTGTTCACAAAAAAAACATATCCGGATCTTTTTGGATTTTAAAATAGACGGAGAATGTTAGTCACAAGAGAAAGGTATTGGAGCTTGAAGGAGAAGTTAAGAAGCTTTCTGCCCAACAAAATCTGCAGAGAAAGGCTCATGATCATGCCAAAATCAAGGCAAGAAACTTCTAGTTCCCGCCTGTCTCTTGCATTTTGACGTTATTCTCACTCACAATTCTTGCATCATGTGCAACAGGAAGAGAACAACATGCTAAAACTTCAGAACGATGAACTCAATCTGAAGTTAAGACGGGCAGGGGTAATTCTTTCACGTGTCAAAGAAGAGCTTGCTTACTACCGTGCGTCTTCTGGGAAGAATCCATGTCCAAACTTAGAAGAAGACCAAAGGCTAAGTAACAGACTGAAGGAAGCCGTGGAGGACAGAATGCAACTAGCTCGGAAGCTAGTAGGCCTTTGCACCAGTGTCCTAAAGGTAAGAAAATAATGGCCTCAGAACCCGAAAAATCACGAAACTTGATGTATTTATTCCATCTGAACACACCATTGTTTGGATAAAATCTCCAGGCAGCCGGCATTAAAGAACATGTTTCAGACATAAACCCTGAAGTTGCTGAAGAGGCACTTGCTCAGCTCAAGACAAAACTCACTTCACTCGAGAGCGAGTTACAAGAATTGAGATTAAAGGTCGGTTCAGTCCATTCACAAGATCGCTCACATCTTTACCATGGTTTTTCGAGATTTACTCACAGAAACCTTGTGAAAATCTTCATGCAGGGCAAAACAAAGAGCAGAAGAACCCGGATTTCAGAGACGATGCCTCAAGTGACTTCACCTCGAAGTTCATGGACGGATGAGAATCACCACATTCCTTATCTCTCATCTTTGGATAGGTAAATATCGTCTTTAATTTTTTTTTAAAAAAAAAAAAATCGTGTAAATTAACGCATATTCAGTGTAAATTCTTCATTGTTGATATCACACAATTCAATATCCATAGACAAAAGATTGAAATTTTCGAGTTTGGGTTTCTTATCTCATTTTGTTTAGTGCATGAATTCACTATAAAATCTGCTGGAGTACTTGAAAAATTATTTTTAAGTCTCAAGTGTTAGATTTGTTATCTCTATTATTTGTATTGGTTACGTGTTTGATGACAAAGGCTTGACTTCACTGAATTTTCATTGCAAGAGATAAGATTAGGAAATAAATGGACCCGCAGCTTCCAACCGTTCATTATAATATTAAATGCAAAAAGTCTTTATTATTAGAAAGAGACGGCTCCAACCACTTGGGCATTTCACAAAGTACAAGATTTGTCGCATCATATGATTAGGTTTCAATGCCTTAATCAGGCAAATCCAAGAACAGGGCAACGAAATGGAGGAAGGTAAGGGAAAGAGTCTTAGTGTGTTGATGTTTCCATGGTTGGCTCATGGTCATGTATCTCCGTTCCTTGAGTTAGCAAAAGAAATGTCCGAGAGAAATTTTCAAGTCTATTTTGTTTCAACACTTGTGAATCTCAACTCATTCCGACCAAAGATTGGATCCAAATACTCAGAATATATCCAACTAGTTGAACTCAAACTCCCAAACTTGTCGGAACTCCCTCCTCATTACCACACCACAAATGGTCTCCCTCCCCATCTCATCAACACCTTACACAAAGCTCTAGACATGGCAAGTTTCAACTTCTTGTCCTTGCTCAAGACCTTGAACCCAGATCTCGTTATATATGATTTTATGCAGCAATGGGTACCCGAAATGGTATCGTCTCTTAACATCCCCTCGGTCCATTTCCTATCTTCTTCTGCTGCATTCACTTCTTATCTTCTTCATCCAAACCTGAGACCCAATGAGAAGTTTCCATTCCCTAACTTGAGTGATATTCAAGGGTGTTTGGATAGAGGCATCGCTCGGATTTCTCAGAAACCTTCGGACAATGAAGTTTCTGATATAGAGAGGTTTGCCATGTCCTTGGAGCGGTCTTCTCGCCTCATTTTGGTGAAGAGTTTTCGAGAACTGGAGGGCGAATGCTTGGACTATCTCCAATCTTTACTCAACAAGAAAATGGTTCCGGTCGGTCCACTCGTTCGACAGTCTGAGACCGATGAAAACGATGAAACTTCAAAAAGCTGCATTGAATGGCTTGACAAGAAAGAAAAGGGTTCCACCGTTTTTGTCTCTTTCGGTAGCGAGATCTTCTTATCAGCAGAAGATATAGAAGAGATAGCATTCGGTCTAGAGCTAAGCGGTGTAAACTTCATATGGGTGATAAGGTTTCCTTCCGGAGAGGAGAAGACGACGAAAGAGACACTCCCAAAAGGATTCACCGAAAGAGTAAACGAAAGAGGGATCATTATAGAGAAATGGGCACCACAAGCAAGAATCTTGAGGCATGAAAGCGTGGGAGGGTTCTTGAGCCATTGCGGATGGAGTTCGATAATGGAAAGCTTGAAACTTGGAGTTCCCATCATAGCATCGCCAGTGCATAACGATCAACCCGTTAATGCTAAGCTCGTGGAGGAAGTAGGGGTCGGAATGGAGGTGAAGAGGAACGAGAAAGGAGGGTTTGAGAGAAAAGAGATAGCAAAAGTGATTGAAGAAGTGGTGAAAGGGAATGGTCATAAACTTGTGAAGAAGAGAGCAGCAGAGATGAGTGATCGGATTAGCAAGAATGGCGATAAAGACATCGACAAAGCAGTTGAAGTGTTGAGAAGCCTGTGTGAAATGGGCAGGATCTGAAATCTTGGGCATTTGCTGTCATAATTTCATTATGTTTTTTTTTTGTTCATCTCATTTGTCTTTGCTCTCATGCTGTCTTTTTTTTATCTACTAATAAAAATGATACTCTGAAAACATGCAACTAAAAGTTACAAACTGTAAGTAGACTTGTTGAAGTGTTTGGCAATGTACACTTGAGAAATAAAATAAAAAATACGGACCAAAATATGGACGGACAAAAAATTTTAGAACTATCCAAAATGGCTTACAAACTAAAATTATATATAGTTGTTCTTCATCATTTACTTTGTGAGATTTTTTTTTTGAACTATTTCCAAATTTATAAGTTTAACAAACATAACATATTCAAATTTGTGTCTTATTTACTCACAACGCTTCGCGGGTTGGTGAGAAGTCAGTCTTCTTTGTTAAGACTGAATTGGACGAAGAAAAGAGAGTGCTCGACCGGAACAACGACCAACCCTGCAGTGATCGATATTCCGTCAATAGAGTCGGCAAAGCTTAGTGTTAAACCCATAAAAATTGTTAAACTTGTAAAATGGTGAAAAATAAATTTGTAAACTTTTCGCTTAACAATTCTCAAACTTATAAAAGATGTCATTATAATTCTCAAACTTATAAAAGATATTATAATTCTCAAATTTGTTAATCAATATAAGAAAAAAATCTCAACAATATTGATTCATAAATCAATTTGGGAATTATAATGACACATTTTACAAATTTTAAATTATAATGACACGTTTTGTAAGTTTGAGAATAAATTTATGGAACGAAAAGTTTAGAAATTAGTATTATACCATTTTGCAAGTTTAGAAATTTTTATTGGTTTTACCCTATTTAAAATTATTGGAGTCTCCACCAACCTAATTAAAAAAAAGGTTGAGTTTCACATCAAATTCGAACCAAATACCATTTGTCTAATTCATAATACATTTAAAAAAATAAATAGAAATACAGAATAGTCTGAACCAAATTCAAATCAAAACTAAATTTGTCCATTTCCATAGACAGACTCACCAGATCTTATGGTGTGCATTCTATAGAGGATCCGAACCTCTTTTTTATATCCATTTTATGACGGGTGGAGTAATATGGGATTTCAGTTTAGTTATTTGTTTATTTTTTAAAGTCAATAACGATCTAAAAAGTTACGAGCATATTCAAGTTCCTTTATATATTTACACAACACACAAATATGTCTTGCCTCGAATTCAAACCTCAAATTTGGAGAGAGAATGTATATTCCAAATCGCTAGGATAGTTTCCGATCCTATGATTAATTTAGACTTGATCCAAGATATCCGATTAGTGTAAAAAAAAAAAGACAACGGATTAAGGTACATACTGGTTGTCGATCTTTTCTTTGGTTGGAATTATTGGCTTCAGATTCTCGGTCGGAAAGTGGGGAGAACGGCAAGCCTCATGAACACTACATTACAGATGTCTGTGATTTTCTCTGAAGGCTTACTACAGTGGGAATCTTATCGATTCATAGGAACCAAATAGACGCATATGGGTATTGTAACTTTTAGTATAAGTTCAGTTTTTAAATACATCCTTTTAAAAACAGCTAAATTCATCCTTTTAATTTGACAAATTTTACTACTGTATTCTCTAAACGTATTTAAAACAAATTGCATTCCTCACCAAAATACGAACAAAAATGAGCTTTTAAATCTTGATACGGAAAAGTTTTGAAAAAAGAAAAATTTGAGTAATGTGAATCAATTTAAAATATTTACCATTCCAAATGCCGATTAAATCCAATCTTTCAATTTCATAAATTTAAACATTTTTTAGCATGGATTCAGTATTTGTAATTCTACTAGTATTACAAGTATCTCTTTTGAAGTTTCTCAATTCTATAGCAAAAATACATTATACTATTTTTTTGTTGTTGGAAACAGAAATTAGAGCATTTAATTAAATTCGTTCAATTAAAATAATAGTAGAATTAGAGCAACGGATACGGACCGCTGCTGCTAATTAAGACATTGAGTAATTGAAAAAAGGAGATCTTGAGAACTTGCAAACCACTTGTTCACTTTGACTTTGCCATTGACTTTTGAGGTTCCTTGAATCTGGCATTTGTTGTAATATTGGTGTTTGATGAGCTTTTTCATAATTCTTTATAAGTCTAAAAATCAAATACCAAAATTAAATACCAAAATCAAGTTTAAGTTATAATCGTGAGTTTTGTGTTAATTTCATTAAAATGTTTGCATTTAAAAATACCGATTCAAATGAACGATCTATAAATAAATTTAAAGAATTATTTGGGGCCATATTCACATGAATAAAAATAAGTATTTAAATAAATTTGGACGTGATAATTGGAGTTGAATTCACATTTTATGATCCTTCCAACGGAATGGAAAATGGTATGGGACCTACTCCATAGCCATGACAATATCCTCGTGCACTCCTTTCATTTGATTTTTCTTTTTTTTTCCTTTAAATGTAAATATTATTAATATTATCTTGTAAAAATCTAACTAATAACTTTTATTTTTTATTATATAATTAGCTCAACCTTTTAAAATATACAAAATTTTAATTTGATCTAATTAATACTCTAAATATTTTAATATTCTAAATTAATACCTCAAACGATAAAGTATTTCAAATTGATATCATAACTCATAAAATCGATGAAATTATTAATATTTTCTTTGACATATGAAAGATTTACATGACCAAATTTTCAGTGTAATGTATTTTTTTAAGAATAAGTTGCGATACCATAATATTTACAATTTATTATAAAGTTTCATTAATTCCATCGATTTTATGAGTTGAACTTAAAAATTACTTTCGATTTCATAAGTTAATATATCAGTTTGAAATATTTTAAGTATTCAGGATAATAATTAGATCAAATTAAAAATTCAGATACTTATATGATACATTTTATACCTATGTGTATCGGATTCTTATAAAAAATTTTAAAAATTCAATATTTCTTTTGTTAAATTATAAACTTATATTTTTTTGAACTTGAAAAATTCAATATTAATATGATTCATTCAGTAATATTTCTGGAATTTTATTTTATTTATTTAATTTAATTTTAATGAAATAATTAATAAATGTATCCCTTTATTTAATGGCCAGAACCACAGTCAAAGATTGAACGAAAACCAAACCCAGTGGCACTCTCGAAGTTATCTCCAAGTCTATGCCCTGTTTCCCACCGACTGCCCCATAAATGTCAAAGCCTGATAAATGCGAGAAGCATCTCATAGACGTTTGGTTTCGTGTAATATTATTTAAAAAAAAAAAACTCAGAAGAATGCTTGAGCCCCAAAACGCAGACTCCCCTTGAAATCTTAGGGTTTATATCGGAAGTCTTATGGGAATCCAACTGGAGAATCTGGTGGAGACGATCAAATCGAAGGTGGGTATGCTGAAGAAGAAGACGACGTCGAAGAAGAAGAAACCGTACGTGAAAATGGACAAGAGCTCGAGCGTTAAGGTGGAGATCTGTCGGAGAAAAACCAGAGATCTCATCGAGAAGACGTTGAAGATCGCCGATCGCCCTGGGAAACGAACACTCTCCTAATCTTGTCAATTGGGTATGCATGTACGTATGTTTCATGTTTGTGTTCGTAGGGTTTCTTTTCGGAAATAAAATAAAAAAAGAAAAAAAATCGGTACTGTTTGGTCTCTGTAATTTCTGGATTTAGGAAGAAGATTGTGATGAAGTAGTTCTATAAATTTAGAATTTTTAAAAATGATTATATACGTGAAATTCAAGAGTAAGAATAATATCGGAAGAAGGTTCGATTTTTTCTATTTTTTGATCTGATAATTTTCTTAAACCGACTATCTTAAGAAAAATTATCTTTTTCTTTGTGATTTCATTATATTTACATCTTAAACTCTTTATAAAAAAACTGTAAATTACAATATTTGCATAAAAATGTTTAAATAGTTATATTTATAAAAAAAAATTATAAGCTAACTCCATAAAAATGTTATTTATTTTTTGGAATAAAATTATTAAAATTGTAATTTAAAAACTAATTATGAAACAAATTATTACCAAATTAATTAGATGAATAAAAAAAATAATACTTAATTATGCTTATATAATTATATATAAAGAAACAAAAAGTTTTCCATATATATATATATATATATATTGGTATGACCATATATATATATTTTAAATTAGAAATCATATTTTATTATATGTTTTAAATCTAAATAAAAGTAAATAATTATTATAAATTTTTTAATATTTGGTTTGTTATTTTCCTCTTAAACATATAGTTAAATTATCCGTCGCAACATGGATAGACGATATACGACGGAAAATTTGAGTGTCATAGTTCAGAATTTTTTATGATGAATATGATATTTTAAATTAGAATCAAGTTTAAAGCGTATTTTAATAGAAATATGATTGTTTGCTTTTTTGACTAATCTTGATCTATTAATAAATTTTCATGGATATTTTGGTTGGGTGTCAAAGGAGAATTAATTAAATTAAATGGACTTACAATTACAATCTGAAATATTTAGTGAATGTAAGTTAATGAAAGAATTCTCTGAAAAACTGAAAGGATTTCCACCGCTAAAACTAAAACAACTTGTAACAAATTGTTTTGGGATTCCTAATTATGTATTCATAATTAGTTTTTCATTCATCTCATATCTTATTCGTACATGTATTTTATTGGCCTTAATTGTATTTTTTCTAGAGTTGATTTAGTCTTATGATTTCAAATTATAATATTTTTTAGACTTTTAATAATTTATTTAGTATATAATTTATGTGGTGTAACTTATTTATATTTAAACCCTACTATAGTTACATTTAAGATTTTTATAATTTAAATTAACACTAATTTGGGTACATATTTTAAAATTTTTTGTTTTCTTTTTCATGTATTGTACTGTGGAGGTTCGTAAACCATTTTTTTCCATCAAAAGATATTTTAATTAACTGTTTCGTAAAAAATATTTTATTTTATTTGCTCGTTCAAAACAAAGGAACGAATCCGACCTATCTCATTTCGTCATCCTTTTGTGTTTATTCACTCGTTTTTTTTTTTGGAGTGTTAACTATAACTTCATGTTTCCTAAAACTAAACCATTGTTAGTTCGATTTGGTCCCATTTTCTTAAGTCGAAAATCCGATTAAATACGTAGCGGTTAAATTACCCGACAAACTATTCCAAAAATTTACCGATTGTTACCCAACTTGATTAGGTCAACCTGTAAAACGGAAATGCAAAACTTTATATCGCCCTAAGTTCAAATCTCAAGCTGAAAACGGGAGTATAATTTCAACAATAACATGATTTGTTTATGATCTCAGGATTAGTTTGTATCTCGATTCACGAGAACCGCTTATCCAATAAAAAAATTACCAATTGTTTGGATAATATAATGGTAAGTTGGATTTGGGAAAATGTAAATTTGTATTGACATAGAAACCCCCCATAGTTTGGGAGAAAAATCAAGTAATACAAGGAGTGTGTAAGAAAATGTGTTAGGCAGTGGATTTGGTAAAAACATTGGACCATTTGAGGAGGAGGTCTTCGACATCGGCATCCATAAGAGTTCCAACGCCGCCCCACGTCAGCATGTGAGCCATGTCTCCCATTGATGAACCCTTCACTTCATAGACGGCTTCGAACCCCATCCTCTTGTAAAACCTAACCAGCTTTTTTTTTTAAATTAAAGAAAATACCATTTTCATCAGCTACTAAAAAAAACAAATTACTTGTGAATTTCATTAATAGCTTCTGATTCAAAAGGAAAAACAAATAAATTGGTACAAACAAAAATCAGTTTGATTTATTTTAGGGCTTGGTTTAATTTTAAACAAAAACTAAATTCGGTTTGATTGTAATTTGAAAACAATGGACGGTGACATAATTAAAAAAACTAAGGTGGGTGAGGTTTTTGGGTTTTTAAAATATAAAAACAAAAAAATTACAATTAAATTATTATAAAATTAATTTTCTTAAAAAAGTCACATTTGATAATAAAAAAAATCAATCAATCAACTAAAAAAATTCCAATTTTTAGATTTATAAAAATCAAGTGAGAGAGAGAGAGAGAGAGAGAGAGAGAGAGAGAGAGAGACCTTGGAGTGGTAGACATCAGAGTCATAGATAGCGAGGAGCTGAGCAGTTGTACAGCCACAGTCATAGCCATAACGCACCGCTACGGCTCCGACGAACAATCCAACGCCCAAAAGGGAACGCTCCTTCAACGCCAAAGTTTCGGGCTTCAACTTGATGGAATCCAAATGCAAAATCTTCCCGCAGCCGAACCATGGCCTGACCACTCCCTCAGCTCTCCCTAGCTCACCGCCTCCTCCTTCGGCGTTATTGGCCGTGACCCTGAAGAATGGCCCCACCGTTTGGATCCTCAGGTCCAGTTTCCGATCTCTGGATGACGTCATGATCTCCGACATCGACGGCAGATATTTGGTTTCGTTGGGTTTGTTTTGGGCGATGGGCGGTGGGAGATTGGGTTTTGGTGGGTTCGGGAGCAGTTTCATTTTCTGCGTTTGAGGCTTCCAAGGGATTAGGATTCTGTGTTGAGATTTGAGTCTCTGTCTTTGGGAAAATATCTAGCTCAAAAGTGACACGTGGTCGGAATCTAACACAGCTTTTTTTTGTTCAGAAAAAATCAGAGATATTTGATTTTGATTTTGGTATTTTATGGGTACAGGCAGGGCGGCAATTTCGATTCTATAAGTTAATATGTTTGAATTCATTATATATATAGGATACAAATATTGAATGATTATAAATATTTTAAAATTAGAAAAATTTAAGGAGAAATCACGTACTAATCACAAACTTATAAAAAAAACTTATAAAAAAACTCAAATATATATACGAATTTAAAATTTCCATATGAATATATAAGCTCTTTTTTATTTCTATATTAAACTGTAAAATTCTAAATTAAACTGAAATTTTTTAACAACGATAAAATTTTAAATTACTCTAAATAGTTGTAATTAAATTAAATGCTAAACTTTTAAATGATTATAAAACCACCATTATATACAGATATAGAAGTTTCTAATAACAGTTTAAAAGTTAAGGTTTTAATGTGGAAATTAATCAAAATTCCCATATTTTTTTAAAAAATTTATAACTGATGTATTTATCTAGAATTTTTCCACAAATTCCGATATTAATATGCGATTTTTCTCAAAATTTAATTCAATTCAATATAAAAATTGAATAGTTATAATATTACTAAAACAAAACAAATTGAATATGTAAATACTTAGACCAAACCTAAACCAAAAATGTAAATTTCAACATAGTTAAAATAGACAATATAATATCAAATTTTGGGATTAAATAGACATTAGGAAATCCTAGCCAAAATATATCTTCAAGGGTTGTGAAATCTGTACTAATTTATTTTTCTTCCATACCATACAACATTAAACTCTATGGAATTAAAAAATGGGCGGTTATTTATTTAAGAATCAACCTATACTAAGCCGAACTATACCGATCTAATTATAAATAATTTCAACAATGCACAATACTATAAATACTTGCGTGGAAGAAGAGGCTCAGAAGTTTTGGTTGCTCTTTGTGAAAAATGCATGTATGGGAATATAATTGCTCTCCTTTGGCCCCGACTTCTGCTTCTTTCCCTTTTTTCCCTTTGCTTTCTCGACGGCCCTAACACTGTTTACAACCGTTTCGTGAGCAACAGAGAGAACAAGAGCGTTAACTTTACTAGTATGGTATCTTACCTCCGTTTCGAGATGGGTGTGGCTGAAGAACTCGGAACGGATTCTTGCTTTTGAAGTCTCTCCGCAAGATGGAAATCAGAGTGCTCTCGCCTTTCCTCGGAAAAATTTGGAGGCACCTCAATCCCACATATCGAACATTTGAGGCCATCGACCCAAAATAGTTGCTCCATTTCCCTAATTGGCGAAACTGCAAATGATTCCTCACCCATTGTATCTTGTTTGCAACCCTCGTGTTTCCCCAGCAATGCATCAACTTCCACGAGTTGCGACATTTCTTTATCTAGAGCTCTAAATGCATGGCAAGAATCATCCATGGTGTTCCTCTGGGAAAGTTGAATGTCAGGAAAACGAGAATCGTGATTAGGAAAGAGAGACAAAATACGGAAAAACAAAAATCCGAGTGTCAAATTTATAGATCACAGCTAGAGAAAATATACTGTGTTGATTTCTTCATTTCTTGCATGTTCTTGATTTGGGTCAGCTTCCATGACATTGCCATCGTCATCGTAGCTCATCTCATGAGTATCAAAGGACAAGCTCAAGCTGTTGTCGTTACTTAAGCAGTCTTTACGAGCATCTAAATCCATTGAGCCATGATTATGCAGATTTCTCCCAAAGGAATCTGTTGGAACAATGAATTTGGTAATAGCGGTCTGTGAAGCATCACCATTCCGTTTTTCTTCATTGAATTGAGACATACGCAATCCTGCAGGTACAAATTAAATCTCTGGAACTTGGAATCTCAATGAATATGATACTTAAGTTCCTACAGAAACCAGATGGAACCACACTAAATAACTAGTACCTATCAGCCTTAAAGAAACGGGAAGTTCCGCCTTCAACAGTTTTGAAGCATGCTTTAATATGTCCTCGCTTGAAAATGTGTACTTTTGCAGGCTTACAGCTCTGGTCCTAATCTGAGGATTGCAGGGCAGTCACATTATTATGCACATTGATTGATTCCGAAGAAGATGAGCACAAACTTCTCAGGACGGGACGGAATGACTAAATTCCGAAAGCAAATTTATAGTAACCAAAGAAAAGAGGGATTAATAGGAATAGCACCTCAAAAGAGGCGGTTTTCAATTTAAGTGTCAACGTTTTTGCAGACAGGCCCTCCTTTTTCATGTCATCAGACAGCAGTTCTGCAATTTCAGCTGCCAAAACAACAGAGATGGCGTGGTTCAATAGGTGTTATGTCTAAGGGAAAAACAATTATTTATATAAGCTTCTATGACTACACATGATCAAAAACTCCCACATGAAGACTAGAACTATGTTTTGTGCACAATATGAATACTGTAAACCATTTGGATCAAAATTTATTAAGATATATACTGGTTCACTTGATATCTGCAGTTGCATCATTGTAACATATGATACATTGATACATGAGAAGAAAAATACAAGAAGAACGGTTGAACAACTTACCCAATTTACGGTAAAGCACCATTTCGTCTCCTGTAGCGGCAAATGTCCTTTCGTTACTAATACTCTTACGAGACCTCGCCTGAGGGGTATCTGTCCTCCCAAGCCCCAGTCCAACAGAAAGAAAAAAATCTACAAAATTGTGGAATTTGTACTATGTAATTAGTGCATTGGCATATACTCTAGTGCAAAACATGAAACTGCAGTTGCGAGTAGCAAGATAGAGGGGATAATCCTTCACTTGTATCTATTTTCTATTCCCTAGAATTCTGGAATTTGGAAATGAAGATACCAAACACTTTTGCAACTGGTCTCCAGTAATTTTTCAAATTAAGACTGTGTTAGAGTCCCACATCGGAAATATATGGGAACAATTGAGTCAATATAATACCATGGGCACCCTCCCCCAATAAGCTAGTTTTTGGGGTGAGTTCTACCCATAGGCTTTGAGACTTTGTTGGGTGGGTTCTATCAGACTGCAAATCCATCAGTTTCAGATGTGAAAAGAAAATTCTGACCACAAATTTCCATATAGAATTGTGAGTTGTCTTGAATCTGAAAGGTGACACCTTTTTTTTCTTACCTTGTTACACTAAGACACAGTAAACAGACTAATCCAGCTCCACACAAAGGAAACGGTAAAAGAAAACAGGAGATACTACCTGCTGAAGACCAAGAGAAAAGTGCATAGAGGAGAGATCCCTTGTGTACCATGTCTTCACATGTTTTTATTGCCAAAGCATCTTTCAGGATATGTTCTGTCACCTTACCGATTCCCCCAACCTGTTATTCAATTTTCTTGTTTATCTCAGAAGCAAGCTTTATACTAATAAGATGAAGAAAAGCACCACAACTCAAGGCCTCACACTTCAAATTCTCACATTAGGTGAAAGTTGTTCACAATCCGTAGACTGAAGGAATCGAGGGGAGGGGCTATGAATAGCTAATTGGATGTATCCTAATTAAATCAATCCTTCATAAAAATTCTTGGACGAACAAGTGATTTCAAAAGAAAATGCAACAATGTGCTTATCACATACCTTCCTTATAGGAAGGGAAGATATGAATGTCATGACAGCCACACGATCATTTGGTAGAAGAAACTTCCCATTAGGCTTGTTTATATCTGAGCAAACCTGAAATGTGATAGGGATGGATTAAGGAAAAATTATTCAGCAAAACAATAATTTAGAGCACTCTGACACATGTACAACTGCAAAACCAGCGAAAAACATAGAGTTCGGAGACAACTTGGATGTTAAGCACATAGACAAGGAACCTTTGCGAGTAAGCGATTTGGAGCTACTCCAGCACTACATGTCAGACCGGTCTCAGAAAAAACAAAAGATCTGAGATCTTCTGCGATCTGCACAGATTGAAGACCCGAACAGAACAAAATTGTAAGAATCCACTAGTAAGCAAAGTAAAAAAATTATCTCACATAAAGAACATGCATATCATTGCTCACACTTACTTCTCCTCCTGAAAGGCCTCTTTCTCTACAAACCTCAGTAATGTCGAGGTAGGCTTCATCCAAACTGGCAGCGACAAAATTAGGATCATAATTCCTAAAAACTAAACGAGGCACATATATAAAAGGTAAGAAGAGAGAAATGAGGAGGGAATGGAAGCTTAAACATATCCTCAGCGAAAGGAAGAAAAACTAACCTTTTCTTGTTAAATCACTATAATGGATATACTTAGTGAAATCAGTAGGAACAATTATTAAGTCGGGACACAATTTACGAGCAATGAAGCCTGGCATTGCTGCACGAACTCCAAATTTCCTTGCCTAAGATAGATTGTAAAAACTAAACAATAAGTACAAGTTGCGAGCCACGACAAGTAAATTATATCATCCATGCAGTGTTTCTTCAACCAAACCAAAACCATGGAATACCTCATAATTAGCTGTAGAAAGCATGGACAAGCTTCCAACAGCCATGGGCTTCCCCTTGAGTGAAGGATTACTCAAAGTTTCAACAGCAGCATAAAAAGCATCCATATCGACATGCAGCCAAATTCTGGAGAGGTCACGTGTAGCTTCTAGCTCTAAAATCCTTTTATCCACCACCTTCAAAACGATAAAACATCATACTTTGCAGCTGACATAATCAAAACAGAGAAAAAAGTTCTTCCCTATTGCCAAAAAAAGGTAAGAAGAAAAGAGTTATTCCTATGAATTTTATCGTGAGTCTATTTATAAATCCAAGATTATACAATTTCTTAAATTTTCGAAAGGGTCTTCCTACTGATTCTTTGTCAGCAGTTCCCATTATGTATCATAATCCAGATTGGTGCTATTTACATGTAACAGATAGCCCAGGAAATAGAAAACAAAGAAACTATATTATATCCACCATTACTTGACAAGGAGTGCCAACTCCAATAGTGCTGAGTACATCAGTTTGGACTTCAAACATCTTAGACTGAGAGCAAATTAAGATTTCTGCAGCATTCATATTTTTGAACATAGATTGGTAACCTCATACCTTCTGATAAGAAGATAAATCGGAAGAAGCGAGCTTTGAACACCTTTCACGCATGTGCTCGATTTTTTGTCGAATAAGAGCTTCCTTACGTTCCTCGTTCTGAAAATACTTGGATCCCTTGCTCATTTCGTATACAACCTTTTGGACTTTCTCCTTATCAACTCCCTCCATTCCTAAAGAAAAAATCGTATACAGTCATGTATTACCGAACTGAGTGAAACCGGATTGCGGATTCACATAGCCGGGGGACTTTGCAATTCAGAAAATAAACATTCAACATCTGAAAATGATCATAAACTTCACGATTTTTCATTGAACGGATGTAAAAGGAAATCAGAAAAGACGTAAATTCAGGAGTTTGATTTTTCACAAATATATGCAGAGACTATAAGCAAGCTCTATGAGACTATAAGCAACGAAAATTCCAAAATAATTCCAAATCGTTCGTTTGGAAACATAACATTCCAAATCCAATCCGATCAAATTACGCAAATCATGTATGCCCAGTCAACTTCGCATGGTTCGGACATCAAAATCGAACCCTATTTGTAATAAACTGCGAACTGAAGCGAAATTACTCATGTCCTGTCAGATGGATAATACCATCAGAAAAGGGATTGGATAACGACGAAAGAAGAGAAGAAAAAAAGGATTAAAAACCCTAGAGTGAGAATCCGAGAACCACCCGCTTTGGCGTTGGTGTAGACAGTGTTGTACGATTGCCATGGGCGCGACTGAAGATCACTAGACGTCTCGCCATTTTCCATTTTTTTCCCCCTCGAGCCTTGGGAGTCGAAAGAAAAGCTTGCAGAAGAAGAGAGAGAAACTGAGAAATGCTGGAGCTTACGACGAAAGCCCGCCGAATTTATACGGACACAGCCTCTTTATTTAAAAAAGAAAACGGAGAAAAGAAACAAGTCATTGTTGGAATGGGCATTAAATCAAAAATACATTTGTCCTTTGGTATGAGTGATCATGTCGTTCATCTCACCTAAAATAAATATAATATAAATATAATATGATGACATTTTAATTTTATTAATTATAACATTAAATTTATAAGGATCACACTAATTTATTATATTCATACATAGTATGTCTTACTAATCATTTGATTAAAACATCATAAATTTAACGTTATCAGCAATGAGATCAAAATGTGACCACACTGTATTTCGGATCACATGATCACAGTTGGAGAAAAATATGTGTTGAAGTCAAAATATCAAAGTAAAATTATTTTTTATAATACCCCATTGGAATTGGACCTTTCCAGAGACCCAATGCTTTTGTTTCTTCGGTACGAAGAAATTAAACAGTAGGCTAATGTGCAAGTGTTGTCATATATAGGAAACAAATGGTAAAATCCGTAAAACGGTGAAAAATAAATTTTTAAATTTATTATATAATAAATTTATTCTCAAACTTAAAATATATTATTATAATTTTTAAATTTATAAAATATATCATTATAATTTTCAAATTAATTTTTAAATCAATATTGTCAAAGTTTTTTCTAATACAAATTAATAAGTTTAGGAATTATAATGAAATATTTTACAAGTTTAAAAATTATAATGTCATATTCTACAAGTTTGGAAATAAACAAAAAGTTTAAAATTTTGTTTTTCATTATTTTATAAATTAAAATTTTTTTATGGATTTTACCCAAATATAAACGTTCACTTTCTCTTTCAATCCTCTCTTTTCATTTTCTTTATTATTATTGACTTTATTGACATTTTATTTGTAACACAATACAATACATTATCTATAATTAAAAAATCATCCGAACGTAACGAATATATAATTTTTATCTTTAATTATTTTTCATTTTAAAACATTCTTCAAATTTGATTCTGTTTTTAATTTTATTATATATATATATATATAGAGTCAACCACCATTGAATAATGTAAAGTTAATCGTAAATATTTATATCACATTCATATAGATTTCGAGAACTCAACTAATAGTCGATGATATGAATGTTTATAAATATTTTTATTATTATTGTGATGATCGATTATGCCACCAAACTATAAATATTGTTATGAATGATTAATTGATAGATATGTTACTCTGACCAGGTCGGTTTGTGAAACTTATTAGAAATTTATTAGATGGATTTAGGTGATCCAATGGATCTATATTCTAATAGGTTTTAGCTGTCTTAAGTTGAAGATCCAATAGGTCCAATAGGTTTAAAAAACTATAATGACTTCTTTATTTTGTGTTTAAAAAATATAATTTAGGGTTAAGTAAGATTAATAGAAAAATAATATTTTTCTCCCTTTCTTTCTCTCTCTAGCAGTCGTCTTCTATCTCCCAGGAACGTCTCAGTTTTTGTTTCCAACCTCCAGATCGTGGTCTAGCAGACACAAACCCGTAAGTATGGACTACTTGTAAAGAGCGTTTGATTTCAGCGTTTGTGACATGTCTTTGGATCAAAATGGATTGATATATTGATACTTTTATCATTATATGCAAGATCTGTTGATTGAGTTCGTTACATATTATTATGTTGCGTGAAATCCAAATTGGAAACCTAGAAACCGTTATGAACGCATGTTCAGGGATCTCCAAAACCCAATATCAATATGTCACCTTATTATATTTTTACTATGCTAACTATTTATATAATATTATTATTATTTCTGTATTGGGTTACTATATCACTCCAATTATTTTACACAACATGAATGATATTAATTTCTTATATTATACGAATAATTATATATCATTTATCGTAAATTCGTACTTGAATAAATAATTATGAATAACATAAATTTGTTCTCTTTTTGATAAACATGTCGAACTTGGTCAATTTCGAAATCGTTACCCTTGATACTTATTGAAAAAATTATATGACATTAACATTTGATATCAAAATGTATTTAAACGAAAAAAAGATTGTTGCAACAAGCGATAAAGGACATATGACATCAAAAGCTTATAAGTATCGATAATATTTCTGCGAATATCATATTGATAATACATTAAAAGATGAATATCGAACAAAAGGTAATATCACAAATTTATGGGAATCACTCAAATATCGTTTTGATCATCAAAAATATGTAATTCATCTGAGGACCAAACATGATTGGTTGAATTTGAGGTACCAAGATTTTAAATATATGCGAGAATATAATTCTGCAATGTTTAAAATTATCTCCATATATATTGCAATTATGTGGAGAAAAAGCGTCGAATGTTGATACATTGAAAAAAACATTGTCAATTTTTCATACTGATAATACTGTTATATAATAACAATATCGAACAACGGAATTCACAAAATATAAAGATTCGATCCACATCTTCTTTATTGTTGAACAAAATAATTAGCTCTTAATAAAAAATCATCAAACTCGTCCAACTGATTTTACCGTATTATTTGAGATAAATATGACGTTTTGAAATTATAACTATTGGCATGGTCATGGATGTGGACATGAACGTGGTCAAATACCTTCTTAAAGTTGTAGTTCCATGTGAATCCGCCTTTTGAGCATGACCTGTTGTAGTGATTATATTCAACATGGGTTTCACTTATCCTAGTAAAATGATCCCACACATCGTATGTAAGTCTCATTTTACATTTCAAAGATTGACTTTACATAAGAATTGATTTCAATTCTTCCACTAGTATTATCTAATTGTGTATCTTCGTCTGGATCAATTCGCTCATATTCCATATCAATAATATCATCCATTAAATCTGATAAAATCAATAAGAACCTTAAATATTGGATATATTACAATACAGATGTTGGTTTATATGCTCTATGTTGCTTAACGATATGAGTACCATGACATTTTGTATTGACAGTTCATGATTTTGGTTAAGTGAATGAATGTATTTTTCTTTATTCGTTTTGCATATTTGATGAATAAGGAAATCCATTGTTCGTTGTGAACGATTCTAAATTCCCTAGTCGTGTATTATTGTGGAAATGATAATATAATAAGACTAGTGATGTACGCACAGAAGATGATGGAAGCAAGTCTGATCGCAATCACCGACTCGCGTCTAGCGGCACTCGAACTCACGAACAAACGGGGATAATCGAAGGGGATTTACGGGAAACTCTCTCAATCACCGGCTCACTCAAGTGGCACTCGAATTCAAGAGAGAATCAGAGAATGGATGGTGGAAATGAAGGGGAAGATGGCGAGTATGGCTTCGGACAAACCGAAGGGTGAGTCGGACACACCGAGCTCGGGATTTTCGGACAAACCGAAAGAGATTGTTGGACAAACCAACAAAGGATGAGGCAAGCTCGAAATTACTTCATTCAAATGTTCAAATCTGATTACAAAAGAGTTCTAGGTGGCTTATATAGGGAAAACAACAATAAATACAAGTCTTCATGCAAGAGAAGGAGCCTAATTGTCATTTAATAAGGTGGTTAGGAAGAAAATAGCTGTTGGAATTTAATGGACTAATGAGGTGGGCATTGATTTGTACTTGGGCTGAAATGGACAGCTCATGGGCTGGCTTGAAGTCATCTTTGAGTCCAATAGCTTTCAGCCATGATGGAGGAGACGTTCTGGGTTAAGTCTTGGCCGAAAAGGGAGGTGTTCGCGTCGTGATCCCAGACTCCGTGAAGAACTTGAGTGACGACCTTTGTTAACGTGATGCGGAGGGCTTGAGCTCTAACACGAGTGAGAGGAGGCTCGGCTCTATGGCTTGCTCGGGGAGCCTTCGCGTTGTGCACGTCAAATCCCGTTCCCGCGGCTTCGAATGATCTTGTGATGTTATGATCATCCGGCAAGAGTCTTGACACCTGTTGGGTCAAGTCTTGAACATCTTCTAGAGCTCCTTCCGTTAAGCTCCCGTCCTCGTCCAAGTTGCTAGCTCCGATGTCCTCATCAGGCTCAAACCATGCCCTTGTTCAACATATGATATCGTGAGACAAAGGATCAGAATTCGAGCTGTTAATGCCTTGGTTAGATCACCTCTAACTCAATGTGCTCGACATCATATTGCTCTTCTTCTCGTGTTCTTCCTCGATCGAATTGCTCGTATTGCTTGATTGTTTTTGGGTTTATAGCGGTTCTAATCCTTGAATCATCCATGCATCTATGATAAAAGTATTTGGCTTCGTGTGCTCGGATGAGGCTTTCGATGGTCAATGTTGGAATTGCCTTAATCTTCTTTTCGACCATGCACAAGATCTGCAATCTAGTAGCAAAATCTAGGACAACAATGTTAGTGCAACTTGTGTTCTCATCAAATGGCTTCCTTTGGTTATAAACAAGAATAAAGATCAGAACGAAGTTACCGCGTAAGGCTCTTGGAGTAAAGAACATGACCCAAATGTGTGTTCGAGTGTTGGTGGTGTCGTAAGGACCGATCAAGTTCTCCACGTTTGTACACTTTCTTCGTTCGAATGGTGCGTCCTTCTTTGGTTCCATGGGCATTAAAGTGATCATGCTTCTTGGGTGCCCATTGAGTTGATGGTAAGGAATACTCTTGACATGCAGAATTTGATCTTGGAAAATGCACGTAGTTGCCTCATCTTGCAGTTCTTTGACCTTTTCATCAAAATGTAGTACTTGCGAACAATTACCAAGATCTAGAAAAACAACCTCATTGTAGTATGTGCATCCCTTGAGAACTTTATAGATGTAATCCATTTGGAAAGTTCGCATTTGTTGCTCAAGATTCATAACATACTCATCAAAATATGAATCATACACAAGAATAAAAGTAGGAACGAAATTACCGGTTGCTCCAAGTTTTTGACTTATGATGCAATTGCGGTCGTTGGTGATGTCATTCGTCATCGTTGAAGGTTTGCTTACCACCTTGAAGCCATCACTTTCCTTCTTGGATGTGACTTTTATTTGCTCAAACCAATCCAATCGTATCATTCCTATGTCCCGTTTGACTTCGTTCAAGTTCTCGCCTACTATCACATTCTCCGATTTATCGGCTTCATTGCTTTCCATCTCTTTCGTGTTGTTGGAGTCCTCAATGATTTCCTTGACTCTGAATGCCTCTTTCTTGACGCCATGCATCTCTTCATTTGCATTCGCAGCACTTTTGGGTACTTTTATCATGAGGTGGGGATCTTCGACCGGTTCCTCTTTCTCTTCGTTCACACTCTATTTCCTTCTTGGACATAACCTCATACATCTCTTCAAGATTTACCATAACCTCAACTATGGACTTTGATTCTCCGTCATCCTCGATGATGATGTCTCGTTGCTTGGGACATTCTCGTGCCAAATGATCTTGGTCCCTACACTTAGAACAAATAACCTCACGTTTATGATTAATATATGAGAAAAACGTTTTGTTACTTAGTGCGGTGACCGCCTTTGAAGATACGGTTGATTCCTCCTTGTATCGAGCATCATGATTCTTCGCCTTGTCTTTGTCTTTGATTTTGACAAAGCTATTGCTTAAGGTTTTTGTGCTTGTATGTGCCTCCTTTCGGCGCTTTGTTCATGTGTTGCTCTATTTTAATTGCCGAATGCACGAGATCTTGTAAGTCATGATAGACCTTTTGTTCTACCTTTCTTGCTATTTGGTGTTGCAAACCATCGAGAAAGTGTGCCATGAGAGCTTCTTCGTCGTCGTCGATTTTCAAGTAAATGAGAAGCTGTTCAAATTCTTCGAAGTATCCCTTAACTGTCTTGTCTTCCTGCATGATGTTATCAAATCTATATTGCAATTCACGAAGACAATGTCGAGGGACATACCTTTTTCGCATGAGGATTTTCATCTCCTTCCAAGTGGAAACCATATCATAATGTGCACGGCGTCGATTGCTTTCTTCTCGTTCCCACCATGTGAGAGCATCCTTCGCGAGTTGGGACGCTGCGTATTGAATCTTCCTTCGGTTCGACAAGGAATAGTATTCGAAAATTGCATCCATTTGGCGCTCCCACTCGAGATATTCCTCGGGATCTTTCTTTCCCGTAAAAATGGAAGATTTGAACTTCGGATCAGCCCTTAGTTCATGATACGGGCGGTGGTTTGGGGCCCTCGCAGATTCTATGGGTCGGGTCTCCTGCTCAAGTCATGTGAGGCGATCTTGAATCTGTTGTAACATTTGAAGCATAACGCTCTCACTAGATTCTATGTTGGCCCGTTTGGTAGACATATTGACTTACACTCTTGCACTCGTTTTACTCGCAGTTCTTGTGCACTCAATCAAGAAACACACACTTGTATGCAAACAGTCTCAAACAAGCATGCTAGGTCACGAAACGTGCAACATTAAGTCCAAACAAATATAGCATAAACGTTCAATGTGCAACAATGTCGTGTACAAGCTAAAACGTGCGATCAAACCTATTCCACACACGGATTCTACTAAGCAACGACAAACAGATTTTTTTGCGCAATCAATCAAACACTCGGCGTGCAAGAACGGAAAGAGTAGACGTGATTATCAACGAGCAATTCATGCACTGCGCAATCTGTACGTACCCTATCAATCACGTACAATCGAACAGCAGCCAACGATGGAAGAAACACACAACGTGCGATACAAAGTCGATCAGCAACATGCGAGTAAATAACGTATAACAATGTGCGATATATCAACCCAACGTGCTAATAATTTACGACCAGCGATCAACACGTTCACATCGTACAGGAGAGATTTACTCAAGAATGAACAGCAAACACGCAAGACAAACGTGCTATCGAAGCAAAAAAAAATGAACGAGTGATAACAATCAACGGTTCGTCGTAATCACGCTTAAAACAGATTTTTCGGTTGCAGATTTCAAATGATATGTCAATCAACGTGAGCAAGGATAACACGATTCTAGACACACATAAACGTGCAAATGATTCACAAGTGTTCTTCACACAAGCTGTTTGATCTACCAAGCAAACGAAGTGATCACACAAATCTGATTTTGGAAGATGAACGGTCAACAATCACACAACCAAATCGTTAATCACAAAACAATGGATCAAGCTCGGTCAAAGAGGGATATCACCGATATTTAACTGCGCTTAAGGCTCGTGAATCTCGCTCGAAACTCTCGTTTACAACCTGAAAATTCGTAGCAACACAACTCAGATTTTTCGGGACTGTTTTTCGGTTTTTTCAATGAAACTCGAACAAATGATAAAACAGAAATTATAAAAGGATAGATCTCACCCGGGGAACGTCCTATGACTCGAGCAAGCTCTGATACCAAAATGATGTACGCACGGAAGAGGATGGAAGTGTTGGGTTATCTACGGGTTCCTAGCATGCGATCATATCGATCTAGGGTTTGGTTTACTAGGTTTCATGCAGCGGAAGAAAAATCTAAACCTAGTCAAACGTCACACGCAACCAAACTCGCAGAACCCGAAAGATCGTGTATATCACCGAGGAAATCGTTACTTACCTCGTTCTCGATGAGACTTGAAGTTTGTTTCGATCCGGGGCCTGTTCTAAATCACCAAGAGCTGAAAGTACAGCTCCTCTACACGTATCCACACCGACGGGAAGGATTCCAAACAGTTTGGAACGAATCTGCTAGGATTAGTGAAGAAAAGGGTAATCAAGAGACGAGATCCAATCCCGGGACAATAGAAATCCAAGAGAACAGCTTCTCTAGGGTTCTAAGGTGTTTCTCTGAGTTTTAGGTCGGCTCTATTTAAGTTTAGACGAAACCCTAAACTTAAATAAGATTAGAAAACCCTAAAATTCGAATTTTGAAAATATTCCGGATCCCGGTCCGCCGGACCAGGAGCTTGGTCCGGCGGACCAAGCTTAGTCCGAAGCACGCGGTCCGCCAGACTTGAAGGCTTGGTCCGGCTGACCAAGTGTGGTCAGCTCCGGACCAAGACCCTTCTTGGTCAGTTCGGTCCGACCTGCCCGCTTCTCGGTCCGCCTGTCTTCACGAATCATATGGAGATAGTAGACATGCAATATGGGATTTGTCACCTCCTTAACAGGAGAGATATCGCTGGGCCCTCTCGTGGAAGTCGGACTATGAAAACGCGTGGCCACGCTATAGATGAAGTTGCATCTATTTTATTAGTCGATTTGCCAAGACGAGAAAGCAGTTGAACTTGAAGGGTGGCTCAAACCATGCCCTTGTTCAACTTATGATATCGTGAGACAAAGGATCAGAATTCGAGCTGTTAATGCCTTGGTTAGATCACCTCTAACTCAATTCAACGTGGGTGGTCATG
>NW_010971204.1:0-294 GCF_000463585.1 Tarenaya hassleriana | reverse complement strand
TGAAGGTAAAAGGAAAAGGGATTTGTAAGGCAGTACATTTACAATTACAGCAGATAGAAGTAGTAGAAGATTTCTTACCACTGGAATTAGGAAGTGCTGATTTGATTCTGGGAGTACAGTGGCTACAGAAGCTGGGAAAAGTTCAGATGGATTTTCAGGATCTGGAGTTGAAGTTCAATCAAGGCACATCATGGGTTACAGTAACAGGTGATCCTACTCTACATAGTTCATTGGTAACCCTGAGATCATTGATCAAATCAGTTTGTGATGGAGATCAGAGCTACTTAGTTAAGC
>NW_010971203.1:0-294 GCF_000463585.1 Tarenaya hassleriana | reverse complement strand
TTTTTTTTTTTTTGAGATAACACTTTGCTCACAGACCAAGGAAAGGAACATGAATGATGCTCTTCGTTAAGACTACTTCTACCAAACCCTAACTTCACATATATTTATTTCCCCAGAAACTCACCCAAACTCCTCAGCCACCTCTCTCTCTCTCTCTCTCTGAGGAAAGAGCATGACATTGTTCAACGTGTTCTTCTTATGCTTGTTCTATTCTCTCTCGTTTCAGAATGTAAGGACGAAAAGAACACAGTGTAGACATAATTATTCCGTTTTGTTTTGTTTTGTTTCTTTCCC
>NW_010971202.1:0-294 GCF_000463585.1 Tarenaya hassleriana | reverse complement strand
AACCCATCGGATGTAAGTGGGTTTTCAAGAAGAAAACCGACATGGATGGCAACGTGCATACGTATAAGGCACGATTGGTGGAGAAAGGGTTTCAGCAAATTCATGGTATTGACTATGATGAAACTTTCTCGCCCATCGTAATGCTTAAATCCATCAGGGTTCTGCTTGCCATAGTTGCATATTATGACTATGAGATATGACAAATGGATGTCAAGACTGTGTTCCTTAACGGAAACCTACTCGAGGATGTGTATATGATACAATCCGAGGGTTTTGTCGATCCAGAGAGTCCGG
>NW_010971201.1:0-294 GCF_000463585.1 Tarenaya hassleriana | reverse complement strand
AAAATCAAATTTTGAGATTTTTTCTAGATTCCCTACATAAACCACCTTAATAGATATATTTTTATTTTTCAATTTTTTTTGATTCATTATAAGTCCGGGTTACTTTGTTTTAATTCTAGACACGTGCATGAATTCTACCTTTGCGCGTTAAAGAATTTTCCATTAAAAAAAAAAAAGAAACACGATGCACGGTAAAAGGGTTATACGTATTAATCAGACGCTAGGTTTTCGGAAATTTTGTATTGAACTGCCGCTAAACATATCCTATATTTTTAACCCTAATCAGACGCGTAT
>NW_010971200.1:0-294 GCF_000463585.1 Tarenaya hassleriana | reverse complement strand
GCAACAAAAGATGTTTAGAGTTCGTCGAAACATGTTTAGAGCACGTCAAAACATATTCAAATCGCATCCAAATATGTTTAAAGTACGTCGAAACATGTTAAGAGTGCGTCCAAACATGTTTAGAGTGCATTAAAACATTTTTAGAGTGCGTCAAAACGTATTTTTTAGAGTACATTGAAACATGTTTAGAGTTCGTCTAAACATGTTTTGAGTGCATCGAAATACGTTTAGAATGCGTCCAAAAACATTTAGAATGCATCCAAACATGTTTAGAGTGCGTCAAAACATACTTAG
>NW_010971199.1:0-294 GCF_000463585.1 Tarenaya hassleriana | reverse complement strand
CCACGTCCTCAACATGAGAGCTCATGTTGAAGAACTTGAGCGTATGGGAGTGAAGCTCGATAGTGACTTGGTTGCAGACTTGATCCTGATGTTATTGCCCGAGGACTATAACCAAATCGTTATGCAGTACCATATGCACGGGATGACTAAGAGCTTAGTCGAACTACATGGGATGCTGAAATCGGCCGAGCAGGATATCGTGGTTCCCAAGACTGTGCTTTCCGTTGAGAACAACGCCATATGAGATATGGACGGGGAAGCGTCCCGCGTTGTCATTTGTCAGAATTTGGGGTT
>NW_010971198.1:0-294 GCF_000463585.1 Tarenaya hassleriana | reverse complement strand
TCCGGAGCTGACCAGAATCTGGTCCGCCGGACTGACCTCAGTCAGCTTCTCTGGTCCGCCGTTCTGTCAATTTTTTGAGAAAATTCTGAACTTGGTCCGGGGCTGACCAACTCTTAGTCAGCTCTGGACCAACTCAGTCTTCTTCTCTGCTCCGAGCTAACCTGGTATCGGAGCTCAGTTCAAAACTAAACTTGGTCCGGGGCTGACCAAACTTGGTCAGCTCCGGACCAACTCGGTGTTGGTTATGATGCTCTAGGATGATCCGTGATATGACATTTTGACTTTGTATTGATT
>NW_010971197.1:0-294 GCF_000463585.1 Tarenaya hassleriana | reverse complement strand
TTCTCTGGATTTAGACTTAGATTTAGATTTGATTTAGTTGTCTACTTGTCCCTGTGTTCGATCCTAGCGACTACAATCGATCCGTACACTTGCGGTATTTGTTGAGTGTAGGATATTATTACTTGATCGAATTTATACACCTAGATTTACGACATCAAGGTGCAAGAACAAGAGAAAGAACTGGTCTACATTCCGCCTCCCTCTAAGGTACCCTCGATACCCTTTCCTTCTCATTTAAAGAAATTTAATGAGGACAGCCAATTTGGAAAGTTTGCGGAAATGCTGAAGAAGATG
>NW_010971196.1:0-294 GCF_000463585.1 Tarenaya hassleriana | reverse complement strand
CACAGGTTTTATGGTCACATGGTATCATGTTCACATGGTCACATGGTACCATATTGGCATGGTCACATGATACCATGGTCACATGGTACCATATTGGCATGGTCACATGGTACCATGTTCACATGGTCACATGGTGTCTTGATGACATGATCACATAGTCTGTTGGTGTCATTGTCACTTGGTTGAATATAATAACATAAAGTCACATCTATTTTCAGAAAATTAAGAGTATAATAAATAAAGAAACGTTTGAAGAAGCACTTCTTTTTTATTTGGAGGAATTGACGTCGTCGA
>NW_010971195.1:0-294 GCF_000463585.1 Tarenaya hassleriana | reverse complement strand
GAGGTCGTCTTTCTTTCCAGCCGCCATACGGTTCGCCTTAAAGACGGAGAAAGAGAGGAGCGGTTAGCTATGTGATTACGGTCTTTGTTGGCCGTTGTTCCGGTCGAGCACTCTCTTTTCTTTGTCCAATTCCGTCTTACCAAAGAAGACTGACTTCTGACCAACCCGCGAAGGGTTGTGAGGTTGGACCAGGTACGAAAAATGAATCTATATCTGTGTACGGAAGTTGCTGGCCGGCGGCCGCTCAACTGTTCGAGCGCAATGCAGTGGTGGTTGGTGGAGATTCGACAAGGG
>NW_010971194.1:0-294 GCF_000463585.1 Tarenaya hassleriana | reverse complement strand
TTCGGGAAACTTTTACTTTGTTATATATCTTCACTATAACTAACTACTCACGTTCTATATCATCTTTAGCCGTCATCATTATTTGAAGAATGTTTCATGACCAGTTTTCCTATTTATGTTGTCATGAAGTTACACTTTTGAATCTAATTATTGAAAAATAAAATGCGAAATTAAATTAGAAAGGAAAAACAAAAATAAAAAGAACGGAAACACTTTTATTGCTACATCTCTTTTTCTTATTACATTACAATGAAAATAATTCATATAATGTGATTTGCATCTCTTCACTTGATT
>NW_010971193.1:0-294 GCF_000463585.1 Tarenaya hassleriana | reverse complement strand
TATATGTGAAAATGTATATATGTATGTGTATATATAGTGTATAATTTTTTTATATTTTTTTTTTAATTTTTTTAAAACATTTGCGACGGAATGCGACGGAATTTTTTCCGTCGCAATTTGCGACTGAATTATCTGTCACTTTCTGTCGCAAAACGCAGATTTTTTCTGTCGCAATTATGCGACGGATTAACGACCGTTATACATTTGCGACAGCGCTATAGCGACGGACTTATGTCCGTCGCATTCCGTCGCAAATTCTTAATTGCGACGGATTTCCTTTATATTTGCGACGGA
>NW_010971192.1:0-294 GCF_000463585.1 Tarenaya hassleriana | reverse complement strand
AAGTCCAACCTATGCGTTCGGAATTAATAATTGAACCTATCTTATGAACGAATTCCGGTATTAATTATTCCAAATTCCTTTGCAATTAACTAATCCAAATTCAATTCTATAGGGTGATTAATCCTAAGAAAGCATTACGTTTAATTCATAAAACCAAATCTAACTTAGACATGTATTCAACCGGTTAAGCATATTGATAATTCCGTAACATGGCTAGATTCCCTAGCCTACAACAAATGAACTACTCACACATCAATGAGAAAAACGAAATAGACATGAATTCAATCAACATTT
>NW_010971191.1:0-208 GCF_000463585.1 Tarenaya hassleriana | reverse complement strand
GTGTCTCTTGAATCGATAGAATTAGATTGTTTGAGATATTTTGCGACCCGTATTAGGAATTCCTAAGTATAGAACGAATTGTCGACGACATTTAATACTGGTAGATCGGTTTTATGATAGAATTAGTTAGAATGTGGGGTAAATTGATATTTGGAATTTTAAAAAAGATTTATCCGTCTAAGTCAAGCGTTGTTATTCTTTTACCACA
>NW_010971190.1:0-295 GCF_000463585.1 Tarenaya hassleriana | reverse complement strand
CATATCGATAAAAATCGGTATATATCTCTCGGTGGATAATCCGATGATCTGAAAATCGATCCAAATTACTAAGCATCGTCCGGTAGATGATCTGTAACTCAGAAAGTAGCTCGAATTCTAGCCATCGCCAAATGGTCAACAATTTGAGCCAAATAAGCATCCATGCCCGATGAGTTAGTCGATTATTGATTGATCATATTATTAACTTCATAACTTCCACAAAACGTGTCTAACAAATTCTTTCTTGATACCATTAGAAAGCCTTTTCTATTAGGTACGGATAAACACCATAATC
>NW_010971189.1:0-295 GCF_000463585.1 Tarenaya hassleriana | reverse complement strand
CATAAATAAATGAATCAATACAAAGTCAAATGTCATATCATGGATCATCCTAGAGCATTACGACCAACAATCTCCCACTATGCTCTATGATCTATCCTACAAGCATCTAATCCCCATACCCTTAACATGACCATCATGCTTTGACGAAGGGAGAAGCTTCATCAATGGGTCGGCAATATTATCATCTGTCGACACTCTGCTTATCTTCACGTCTCCTCTGTCGATGATTTCTCTATCAAGTGAAATCTCCTGAGTATGTGTTTGGATCTCTGGTGTGACCGGGGTTCCTTAGCTT
>NW_010971188.1:0-295 GCF_000463585.1 Tarenaya hassleriana | reverse complement strand
CGTGTCCGAGAGGAGGAACTGAACCTTATTAGATATGGTACGGTCCATAAATCTTTCTGGGACTACGCTTTAGAAACGGCAGCGCTAACACTGAAAAACTATCCAACAAAGTCGGTTCAGAAGATACCATATGAGATATGGACTGGAAAGCATCCCAATTTAACATTTATGAAGATTTGGGGATGCAACGTTATGTGAAACGTCTGGCTTCTAATAAAATATCCGCCAATTCTAATAAATGCATATTTGTGGGTTACCCTAAGGAAACTAAAGGGTACTGGTTCTACAATCCGTC
>NW_010971187.1:0-295 GCF_000463585.1 Tarenaya hassleriana | reverse complement strand
CTCACTCTTTTTTCTTGTCTATTTTGTTCTCGGCGGCTGTCTAGTTTCAAAAGATAAAAAACAATTCAATATGGTCCAATAAAAAAAACAAGTTAACAAGATAATAATAATAAAATATATATCAATATACTATGTTTTTCATTTAATATTTTATATTATCACAATCATAGTAATTGATAATATAAGAAGGTCAATGAGAGCACAGTTGTATTTCTAGTGCTGTACGTGGATGACATTCTCCTAATAGGAATGACGTTCCTACCTTGCAAGACGTAAAGTCTTGGCTAGGAACACA
>NW_010971186.1:0-295 GCF_000463585.1 Tarenaya hassleriana | reverse complement strand
CCTTCTTTCGTTCCTATAGTTCACCGAGAAACCCCTAAGTGACCGAGGTGCATATCACTAAAAGTGTTTGGATGCAGTCTATATGTGTTTCGACGCACTTTAAGTATGTTTGGATGCATTCTAAACATGTTTCGACACATTCTAAAAATGTTTCGATGCACTCTAAATATGTTTGGATGCTCTCTAAAACTGTTTGGACGCACTCTAAACGTGTTTGGACGCACTCTAAAAGTATTTGGACGCACTCTAAACGTGTTTGGACACACTCTAAACGTGTTTGAACGCACTCTAAACG
>NW_010971185.1:0-295 GCF_000463585.1 Tarenaya hassleriana | reverse complement strand
CCACAAATCAAATTTTTTCCATTTCTTCTGCCCGTGCCGTGGTTGACTTCTTGGATTCCATTTTTTTTATGGTAACTTATGTTACTGAAAATTATTATAGATTCATTTTGTGTTATTACTTGACTCACTACGGAACTTCCTTTGGGCGAGCCTACTTACTTAACTTGATTGACTGCGGAGCTACTTCGCCCCTTCCGTTGGCTACTCTCGTATGAACACCGTTTCTCTCCTTAGATTATCTAGCCCGCCTGCCTTCTCTTTTTTAAGTGCTCCCATTTGCTTTCCAGCGGCTTGG
>NW_010971184.1:0-295 GCF_000463585.1 Tarenaya hassleriana | reverse complement strand
TATTTATCTTAGGAGAGAACTGAATGTCTTCCATTTTGTACATAAACGGCAATTGCACAACAATAAAATAGATAAGATCATGTGGCCTATTCTCCTGTGACTTGTGACCTATTTTCCTGGTACCATATGACATATTGTCCTGTGACCATGTGACATAGTACCATGTGACCTATTCTCCTGTGACCTATTGTCCTGGTACCACATGATCAATTGTCATGTGACCTATTGTCCTGGTACCATGTGACCTATTGTCCTGTGAACTATGACCAAGTCACCAGTCACCATCTGACCGAAC
>NW_010971183.1:0-295 GCF_000463585.1 Tarenaya hassleriana | reverse complement strand
AACATGTTAGTGCAGCTTGTGTTCTCATCGAGTTGCTTCTTTTGATCATAAACAAGAATGACGATTAGAACGAGTTTACCGCGTGAAACTCTTGAAGTAAGGAACACAACCCATATATGTGTTCGAGTCTTGGTGGCGTTGTAATGGCGGATCAAGTTCTCCACATCTGTACACTTTCCCCGTTCAAATGGTGCGTCCTTCTTTGGTGCCATGGGCATTAAAGTGAACATGCTTCTTGGGTGCCCATTGAGTTGTTGGCAAGGGATACTCACGACATGCAGAATTTGAGCTTGGA
>NW_010971182.1:0-295 GCF_000463585.1 Tarenaya hassleriana | reverse complement strand
TAAACATGTTAGGATGCACTCTAAACGTGTTTGGACGCACTCTAAATGTATTTGGACGCACCCTAAACATGTTTGGAGACACTCTAAACATGTTTCGACGCACTCTAAATATGTTTCGACACACTCTAAAAATGTTTCGATACACTCTAAATATGTTTGGATGCACTCTAAACGTGTTTGGACGCACTCTAAACGTGTTTAGACGACATCTAAACATGTGTCGATGCTCTCTAAGTATATTTCGATGCACTCTAAACATGTTTAGATGCACTCTAAGTATGTTTCGACGCACTCT
>NW_010971181.1:0-295 GCF_000463585.1 Tarenaya hassleriana | reverse complement strand
ATTTCCGTGCACATAACCATGCTACCTTCATTCATTTTCTTCCAGAGCATCGGCTTATTGTACACAGATCTCACAAACACGAATGGTAAGAAACCAAAGGTTTGCTGGATTTTCAAAAGTTACAGCGCCCACAAAAGAAAAGAATAATCTTTCCAACTATACAACAACACAAAAAGAGAAATGTGGGTCTGAACCAGGCCCCCTAATCAAAGAACCAAGAAAGAACTCAGAGGGGGCAGACATGTTGACCCAATGCAACTTGATTTCCGTGCACATAACCATGCTACCTTCATTC
>NW_010971180.1:0-295 GCF_000463585.1 Tarenaya hassleriana | reverse complement strand
GTTCCTTGGAATGAAACATTGGAAGGTGCAGGCAAATTCCGTTGTCAATGAACGGTATGTGCGGTGGTTAGCGCGGAATAAACGTTCCCATCCAGTGAGTCGGAATATATCCTCGATCCTCTCATAGAGTTGCTTCGGTTGAATGCCATGGTGCACGAATTTTGAAGTCTTAATCCCCCTCTGATGGATTTGGTGTAGAAGGATTGTCTCCTCGTTGCATCGGGGTTGAAACGAGATTGGATCCTCATGTTCTTGTTCGGCATCAACACGGATTGCATCTACAAGACTTGAAAAG
>NW_010971179.1:0-295 GCF_000463585.1 Tarenaya hassleriana | reverse complement strand
GAACTCCCACATGGCAAGCAACCTGTTGGCTGCAAATGGGTATACAAGATCAAGTATCTCAACAATGGAGAAATTGAACGTCATAAAGCACGTCTAGTTGCAAAAGGGTATACCCAAACCTATGGCAAAGATTACACGGAGACATTTGCCCCCGTTGCGAAACTACCAACGATACGCGTAATTCTTTCTCTGGCTGTGAATCTTGATTGGCAATTGTGGCAGATGGATGTGAAAAATGCGTTTCTCCAAGGCGACCTCGACGAAGAAATCTTCATGACTCCTCCTCCGGGATACA
>NW_010971178.1:0-295 GCF_000463585.1 Tarenaya hassleriana | reverse complement strand
CACCAAGGGGTCATGTTCTTGATTTCCAAGGATAAGATGTGTTCTTCCCTTAGTGAATCATTGATTGGTACGACTTCGGATATCTCCAATCTCGATAGATGGTCCACCACTATGTTTTCTATTCCCTTCCTATCGTGAATCTCTAGATCAAACTCTTGCAGAAGTAACACCCATCGGATCAATCTCGGTTTAGCATCATTCTTCGTGAGCAAGTACCTCAAAGGGGCATGATCCGTGTAGATGATGACCTTCGAACCCACCAAGTATGATCTAAATTTCTCGTAGGCAAATACTA
>NW_010971177.1:0-295 GCF_000463585.1 Tarenaya hassleriana | reverse complement strand
CCTCGTGGCCGCCGCCGGCGGAATCTCTTCTGATGGGTTTTCTCAGTTTCCGACCAAACCGTCGGAGTGATTTTGCCCTAAAGACATCGGTCTTTGTTGTTCTTCGTATCGGTACCGAACCTTCAGGGCACGTTTCACCCGACAAACTCCATGGCTGATAGAAGCTCTCATCCTCTGTTCTGTTTCTTGTTCTTGGCCTCTCCGGTGGATCCTGTCTCCATTGTTATACCCATTTTTTCAACAGTTGTGCGATGTATACAACGAGGAAATGACATGGATTAAGGAAGAAAACGTG
>NW_010971176.1:0-295 GCF_000463585.1 Tarenaya hassleriana | reverse complement strand
ATATGCCGATGGCTAGCGATTCGAGTCAACTTCTGAGTCATCAGATCACTTACGGATCATGAATATTAGTTTGAGTTGATTTTCAAATCATCGGATTATCCACCGAGATAGGATGCCGATTTTTGTCGATATGTAGGGATTAGATCAATGTGTTGTCTAAATATGCTCATAACTTTCACCGAATATATTAGATCTGCGCTATCATGGTGTCTATACGTAGTCTTTAAAAAAACGTTTCTAATAACATAAAGAAAGAATAATTTGGACACGTTTTGTGGAAGTTATGAAGTTAATA
>NW_010971175.1:0-295 GCF_000463585.1 Tarenaya hassleriana | reverse complement strand
GACAAATATCAAGCAACCCAAGCAACGGAAATCTTTTTGCCTTCTTCAATATGGAGTTAATCGATTCAGCCCCATTTGTAGTCAATAGATTATACCTTTGACGCGTAAATTGTGCCCTTACCCATTTCTCGGGATCAAGTTCTTCCTTCTGCATATACTCCGCAAACTTAGGAAGCCTGCACAATGACATATGCACATGGGTAACATGGGTCACATTGGGCCAGCTAGGTCACAGGTCACATGGATCACATGGGTCATAGATAACATACTTGGCTTTCAAATCATTAAACCGCTC
>NW_010971174.1:0-295 GCF_000463585.1 Tarenaya hassleriana | reverse complement strand
TGCTAATCGTCTTAAGCTTGTCCTACCTTGGGTGATATCAGGAAATCAGGTAGCTTTTCAGTGTGGCCGGAATATGCTGGACCACATTCTGCTTGCCTCGGAGCTGATTAGAGATTACCATAAAGCGTGTGCGGTGCCTAGTGCGATGCTGAAAGTGGACATCAAAAAGGCATTCGACTCCATATCTTGGGAATTCATCTTGGATATCCTCAAAGTTATCCAACTACCACCACGTTTTATTGGATGG
This sequence comes from Tarenaya hassleriana, assembly GCF_000463585.1. Classification (NCBI taxonomy): domain Eukaryota; kingdom Viridiplantae; phylum Streptophyta; class Magnoliopsida; order Brassicales; family Cleomaceae; genus Tarenaya; species Tarenaya hassleriana. The sequence goes on along the minus strand of NW_010971174.1, from coordinate 48 downwards.
ATTCGGGTATGCATCTCCACCCCATCCTTCTCGGTGGCCATCAATGGT
>NW_010971173.1:0-295 GCF_000463585.1 Tarenaya hassleriana | reverse complement strand
CCATCTTCGCCTAAAGGAGTTGATAAACGAATCCTTATTCCTTTGATACGTATTACTTGAATATATACACTTAGCGTACCTACAATCGCTTGCTTTAGCTACTTACTCGGGAACTAGCTTCGCACCTACTGATCTTACTCAAAAGAGTGGGAGCGGACACATCTATAGCAGCAGACGCAGAGGCAAGATCTCTATATGTTGATAGATACCCGAGAGACTGAGTCCTTTCCTTAAGGCATGCCCCTACTCAACTTCCTATTGCAAATGCCAAAGCAACAAGAGCGGCTACTAAAAG
>NW_010971172.1:0-295 GCF_000463585.1 Tarenaya hassleriana | reverse complement strand
AAATCTTACGTAGATCGGAGGAGATGGGACTTCACTCTGGAAGTAGGGAATCGAGCCTTCCTCCGAGTGCAGGCAATGCGGGGACACACGAGGTTCGAAAAAGGTGGGAAATTGAAGCCAAGGTACATCGGGCCTTATCCAGTGATCGCAAAGGTGGGAGCTGTGGCATACCGCCTTGGATTACCATCGGAGTTGGGTAATGTCCACGACGTATTCCATGTATCGATCTTACGAAAGTACGTGGCAGATCCCTCCCACGTGATACAACCGCAGGAATTGGAGTTCACCAGTGCTA
>NW_010971171.1:8044-10371 GCF_000463585.1 Tarenaya hassleriana | reverse complement strand
CCTATCTCTGATAGCCATTGGGTGAGTCCTGTACAGGTCGTTCCGAAGAAGGGAGGAATGACGGTGGTCACCAACGAAAAGAACGAGCTTATTCCGACGAGAACGGTGACCGGTTGGCGCATGTGTATTGACTATCGCAAATTGAAGATTGGTGTCAGCCTCAGAGGACAGAATAGCCTGAATCGGGGACCTTGCTAGATCCATCGGGGGTACGTCGGGTGCATCCAGGATTCAGCTAAAGGTCCATATGTGTTCCTTGTCGGTTTTCTCAGGGTTTAGGAGCATCATCTTCAGGGGATCGCGATCTTGCAATTGACCAAATACCTCCTCTGTCAAAACTTCGATCATGTCAATGAAGTACGAAGACTCCATGACAGATGGTTGCTTGAGGTTTTGATCAAGCGTGAACTCCACTGTCTCATCGCCAATCTTCATCGTTAGCCTTCCAGCCCTTACATGGATGACTGCGTCTGCGGTGTTAAGGAATGGACGACCAAGGATGATCGGTATTCTCGAGTCCTCGTCCATGTCCAACACCACGAAATCGACCGGTACGTAGAAGTTTCCCACCTTAAGTGGTACGTCTTCTAATATCCCAGCGGGATATTTCACCGATCGGTCAGCAAGTTGGAGCGCCATCCTTGTAGGCTTCAACTCTCCCACATTCAACTTCTTGAAAATGGATAGTGGGAGTAGGCTAACACTTGCTCCTAGATCACACAATGCCCGGTCAATCGAAACATTACCCAATTTACAGGGTATCGAGAAGCTACCTGGGTCAGCTCTCTTGGGTGGTAATTCATGTTGAATCAACGCACTGCATTCGATGTTGAGTGATACCGTCTCTTTCTCCACGACTCTCTTCTTCGTGAGAATGTCCTTGAGAAACTTAGTATAAGACGGCATTTGTAGGATAGCTTCTGTGAAGGGCATTGTGATCTCGAGTTTTTTCAGCATTTCGGCAAATCTGGAAAATTGCCGATCTTCATTGTGCTTTTTGAGGCGGGATGGAAAAGGGATCGGCGGAGGTCTCGGTGGTGGAGGAACATAGACTTCCTCAGCTTCTTCGGTCCCGACCTCCTTTGCTTTGGAGCTTTGCCCTTGTTCCATCATCGGCGGAGTTGTTTCTTCAAGTTGCTTGCCACTTCTCAAGGCGATAGCATTGCAGTGCTCTCGTGGGTTGGTCTCAGGCTTCCCTGGAAGTGATCCACTAGGTCTTTGAGACGTTGAGGCCATCTGAGCGATTTGGTTGTCAAGCAGTTTAAGGTGTGATTGCATTCCATCCACTTGAGCTTGCATGCTTCCCATTTGATTTTTGACCTCCTCCTGGTCTATTTTAAGGCTATGTAGCACTGTTTCTTGCATCTTTTGTCCTTGAAGTAGTTGTGCTAGCATCGTCTTGATTTCCGAGTCACCATCTTGTTGTGGCGGTGGTGGCGCGGGTGCTCGAATATTTTGGACCGGAGGTCTGTTTGGGTGGTTCTGAATCGGCCCTAGGTTCTGCATCTGTGGGGCACGTGGTTGAAAGGCGAACCCCGGTGGGATTCGTTGATTCTGGTTTTGCACCGGCCGATAGTTGTTCTGCGGAGGGTTGAGAGCATTGTTATTCTTGTAGGAGAAATTCGGATGATTCCTCCATCCTGGGTTGTATGTGTTGGAATAGGGGTTGTTTTCCACGTAGTTCACATCTTCTACCCTTTCGTCAACAATGCACAATGCATGCTCGCCTTGCTGGTCACCCGAGGTGCTAGCAGAGGAGATGAAACTTGCATTAGCAAGCTTCGACTTCAACGAGGTCAGTTCATCTAGCACGAGTTGTAGCTTAGCATCGTTATCTCTCCTGGGCATGTCTCTCACGGACTCCAACGGAGAATCTTCTTCTCTCGCCATTTGGTCGATGTGTTGCTCGAGTTCCGTGAAGGACATGTTTGAAATGCTCCCTCCGCATGAGGCTCGGATTAATGTCCGAGTATCCGACCTCAGGCCTCTGAGAAACGTGTTGATCAAGTAGTTCTTGTCGAGGCCGTGATGAGGGCATGACTTCTGGTAGCCCTTGTATCTCTTCCACGCTTCATGTAGAGTCTCTCCATGGTCTTGTTTGAACGAGTGGATACTGTTCAAGGCAGCTTGAGTTCGGTGCGGAGAGAAGAAATGTTGCATGAACTGGCTCTCCAATTGATTCCACGTATGAATGGAATCCGGTTCGAGTTCATAGAGCTAGTCTAGTGCAGCGTCTATCAACGTCCATGGAAAGGCGATCAAGCGGATTGCGTCCTCGGTTACTTGATCAGCTCTTTTAATGGAACGACACATCATCTTGAACCGAG
>NW_010971171.1:0-705 GCF_000463585.1 Tarenaya hassleriana | reverse complement strand
GAATGTCTGAAATAGACGACGTTCGTCTATAGTGCGGCCACACATTTCTACAGTCTCGCTCACACGAGGGGCCCAGCGATATCTCTCTCTTTTACGAGAGGTAGCCCTGGATCGATTGATACTTCCAGATCTTGAAAGAACGAGGTAAGTATTCGAATCCCACGACGATATACACGATTGTTCGGGTTATTGCACAATTGGTTTTTGTGTGACGTTTGGCTAGGTTTAGATCTTTCCTTCCGCTGCATGAAACCTAGAAACCAAACCCTAGATCGATGAGATCGCATGTTAGGAACCCGAAGGGAATCCCATCATTGGTATCAGAGCCTGGTTCTCTGTATATCGCCGTGCCTGTTGCTTGTTTGCATGATTTTAATTGTTAAGATGCATGTGAACAATAGATCTTTGCAGGTTTGCATGTCTTTAATTGTTAGAATGCATGTAGACTATAGATCTATGCATGTTTTCATGGTTTTAATGGTTAGAATGCATGCAAACATGAGATCTATGTTTGTTTGATGATCTTGATTATTGAATAAAGCATGGATGAGCTATGGTTCTTAGGAGGCTTGATGGTGCGTCGAAGCTCATCCATGCTTTATTCAATAATCAAGATCATCAAACAAACATAGATCTCATGTTTGCATGCATTCTAACCATTAAAACCATGAAAACATGCATAGATCTATAGTCTACATGCATTCT
>NW_010971170.1:0-295 GCF_000463585.1 Tarenaya hassleriana | reverse complement strand
GCCGTTGTTGTTCGAGATCACTCTGCATGCCAGGAGGAATTACAGCACCGAAATCATCAATTAAATCTCGCTGCAATCCTCCTAATCCATAGATGCGGCCCTATTTTGGAGAGACCGACTGAAAAATGATAAAATATTTAAAATAAAATTCCAACCGGCAGATCCATTGGAAAAGGTCGAAAATCCGTTGGAAATCGATTTTTTCAACGGATTTCCAATGGATAAATCTGTTGAAAAAACGTCGTTAGAAAATCGATTCCGTTGGAAATCCGTGGCAATTTCCAAACGGAATTCC
>NW_010971169.1:0-295 GCF_000463585.1 Tarenaya hassleriana | reverse complement strand
TTGAATTACTTCTTTGATCTCAGTAATGGACTCTCGGGTTGCAGCAGAGAAAATGATAACATCGTCTGCAAAGGAGAGGTGTGTGATCAAGGGGTCATTGCATCCATGATGGGTGATAAGTTTCCTCGAGTGTGCAGAGTCATCAAGCATTCTTGACAGAACTTCTATTGAGAGTATGAATAGGTAAGGGGAGATGGGGTCCCCTTGGCGAAGTCCTCGTCCTCCTGTGAAGTATTGATAACTTCTATTCTTCTCTATATTTTTATAAGAGTTTGTCTAGGTTTTACGGGACAAT
>NW_010971168.1:0-295 GCF_000463585.1 Tarenaya hassleriana | reverse complement strand
AGGCAAAGACGATGGTTGGAACTCATTGCCGACTATGACTTGGAGATTACTTATCACCCGGAAAAGGCTAACGTGGTAGCTGATGCCTCAGTTGGAAGAAGATTATATCTGTCATCCGTGTCGTGACGTCGTCCTGCACCGATGCTTCCAAATTGGTAGCTATGCTGGGACATTTGACCTTGACACCGGAGGAACCAACGCCGACCTTTGCAGAACGAGCGGTCGCTGGCCAGTGTAACGATCTTTTGCTTGCTCGGTACATGGACGGTATAGAAGAGTACGGTCGTAAGGGATA
>NW_010971167.1:0-295 GCF_000463585.1 Tarenaya hassleriana | reverse complement strand
TGCTAAAATGATCCTAAATGTCTAATAATGCACAAAACCGATGCGAAAGTGCTACACAATGAGCTTTGAAATAGATGAGAAAATCGTGTTATCAAACTCCCCCAGACTCATACTTTTGCTCGTCTCGAGCAAATATACGACGGAAAAACGCATGAGGGGGAAACAAGTAGGTGATCAATCAGAAATCTCCTTGAGTTTCAAAAGTGAAATTTCTCTCATGTATCGACTAACCTTGAATGAAATCAAGTTTATCCTATTCAGATCTCCATTCCAACAAAATGATCATAGAACTACA
>NW_010971166.1:0-295 GCF_000463585.1 Tarenaya hassleriana | reverse complement strand
AAAAAATATAAATTTATAGAATAAAAATTAATAATAAAATTATTTACTGATTTAGAAAAATTATTAATTTCGAAAAAAATGTAATTATCATCAATAAATATTGTAATGTTTTTATGTATTAATGATAATAATATTAATTTATGAAGGAAATCCGTAAAATTAGTATTCATAAATACAAACTATTTTTAAATTTTAAAATAAAATGATTAATTTCTTATTAAAATATAGGAATTATGAAATCAATTTAAAAATTCAATTTAATGTTGAATTTGTATTAATAATAAACTAGAAAAAG
>NW_010971165.1:0-295 GCF_000463585.1 Tarenaya hassleriana | reverse complement strand
AATCGGAAATTTTGGTCGAACCTCGGAGTTAGAACGGACGGTCCAATACACTGGAACGGCCATTCCACTACCTCGGAATGGACGGACTCCTAATGGCCTCGGAACGGACGGTCCAGACGCTCTGGAACGGTCGTTCTACTACCAGAACGGATGGTCCGCTCACGGACAAGCTGGAACGGGCGGTTCGACACTCAGACCGTCCATTCCAGGCTAAAATCCGATCATTCGGACCGCTACCCTTGGACCGTCCGTTCCGGCATACCCAGAACGGACGGTCTAGGGTTGAAACACGTGA
>NW_010971164.1:0-295 GCF_000463585.1 Tarenaya hassleriana | reverse complement strand
CCTTCGGTTTGGGCAAAATTGGAAGTTTTCCCGAATCTGGGGGTCGAACCGATCGTTTCTGCCAAGCCAAACCGATCGGTTACACTTTCTGAGCAATTTTCCAATTTCTGCGTCGAACCGATCGTTTCGCTAAACCCAAACCGATCTTGTCGTGTGTCTGAGCAGTTTTGACAGGCTTCACGAATTTTCTCATAACTTCCTGCTCCGATATCGGATTTGGGTGATCTTGGTGTCGTGTAGATATCGAAGAGAGCTTTCCAATGATGTAGAGAATGCATGATTTGGACTTGTAGAG
>NW_010971163.1:0-295 GCF_000463585.1 Tarenaya hassleriana | reverse complement strand
GGTCTTCGAACGAAGGGAGTATAGGAATTCGATCTGTTGTCTTAGAAAGGTAGATAGGGACCTATTAGTATTACTTTTTGTTTAGTGCCCGGGAGTGGCCAGGCCAAACCGACCGAAAAAAAATCACTAAGCTCACTCCCTCAAGGCTTTGCTTTCTTCCTTCCAACTGAGGGAGCTAAAGTTGTATTGGAAAAATTCGGTTAAGCTCTTCTGGCTGAAGCCGACCTACTTGCCCCTTTTTCTAGCTTTTTCATTATGCTGGTTCAACTACTGCTTATGCTGGAAATCTCTCAAC